>NC_082714.1:42391941-42691941 GCF_030144855.1 Hypanus sabinus
ATAGTAAAGAAACTTGTCTAAGGCTACATTGGGATACGAATCAGATGGAATCAGGTAGAATACTGGCAGATAGAGTTTAAAGCTGACAAATGTGAAGTGGTGCTTTTTGACAAGTTAGATAGGAGTAGAACATTTACTGTAAATGACAGAGCAGGGTTTCCCAATCTGAGGTCTATAAATCCCTTGTTTAAATGTATTGGTCCATGGCATAAAAATGGTTGGGAGCTCCGGGCGTAATGCTCATAGACAAAGAGAAACATTGGTGTTCGTCCATTGCTCCTTGACAGTGGCAACACAGGTAGATAGGCAGGTAAAGAAGGCAAATGGAATGCACGCATTCATAGATCGGAGCACATGAAATCAATGTGGCTTTGCAAATTTTGCAAAGTATTGGTTAGACTGCACTAGGTGTATTGTATCCACTTCTGGTCAGCTCAGTATAGGAAGGATGTGGCTGTGATGAAGAGAGGATGCAGAGGAGATTCACCAGCATGTTGCTTGGATTGGAGGACTTCAGTTATGGAGATAGATTGGATAAGCTGTGATTGTCTTCCATGGAGCATGTGGGGCTGAAGTGTGACCCTCATAAGAGACATAGATAAAGTAGATAGTTACAATATTTTTCTCATGGTAGTGATATCCAGAATAAGGTAGTATAGAGTTAAAGGGGGGCTTTTAAGGGATACGATGACATTTTTTTTACAAAGTGTGGTTGCTATCTGGAGAGACATAGCATTAGATTTTAGAGACATTTAGACAGACAAATCATAGAAGGACATCAACCAAGTCTGGGAGAGTTGCATTAGTGTATATATGTTAAAAAAAAAAGGCAAGCATGGTCATGATAAACCAGAAGGCCATACAACTCTATGATCCTATGACTAAATACAACCCCTGTCTTTCACATGTTTAGTAATCACTGTTTTGGTGGTGCTATTGACAGAAGCTGAGCAAGTTGCTGTAAGGAACTACATACATGGTACCCACGGGATTGAATATTTAATATAGTAATTATAAATAATACTCTTAGCTCATCTCATTTATCAATATTAATTATAAAATTAGATCCTAAGTCACTAGAACATGGAGAATCCATACATTACTTAGAGCCTGCTCTAACATTAATTAGATCATGCCTGAAATGATCTTTGGCCTCAACTTCATTTTTATGCCCCATCACCATAATCTTTTATTTCTCTGTTATTTGAAAGTCTAACTATCCCAGTCTTAACAGTATTTAACAACTTAGTGTCTTCAACTTTCTGCAAAGATTCACAGTCCTCAGAGAGAAGATATTCCTTAACCTACCCTGAGACTTTGCCCCCAGTTCTAAATAATTATTACTTGTGCAGAAATATTACTTCAGCAGAATAGTTAATTGTTTGATTATTCCTCCAGTCATTTATTTAACCTTTGCTGTAGTGAATTTGCTTTGCAATTTTAAACGTGCTGACTTGCTGCTGTAATCTAAGTCTCTGTGGTAGTACTATTGCCTGAAGGAAACAGAATCCTCTAACTTTATTAACTTTCTGTAGAATATTGCCATTTAAACACTGCCTGCTGGGCACTTTAAATGCTGCAAATATTGCAATACATATTGCAGAGGCAATAATTCTGAAATAATTCTAAGTCTCCCAAAAAGCCTGGCAATAAAGGGCAAAACATTATTGGATTACATCTCACAAAACTCATTTTTGGGATGATTAATATTATAGATATTTGCGTAAACTTTCAGAATCTGTGTCAGCACTGAGGTCTTGATTCTACTGCAGGAATGTTTCTTCAATTTACTAGTCTTCCATACTTGGATATGCATTTTCAGTCATTGCTTCTTAAATAATGTACTAAGTTATAGAAATTGATTATGAACTTTTTCAAGCCAAATATGTATAACATAATGCATAAGTAATGTTAATTGCTAGTAAATTAAGTAAATTGATCTTGATGAAGAGGGATAGAAGAGGTCTCTGCCAGTTGCAACCATGGGGCTGAATGGCCTCAAACTACATTGTAGATTCTGTAGCCTTAAAATTAGTTTATACTGTGATTAAGAATTGAAACAAACCAATTTTCATTTATTTTGTAAATTAAGTTCAGTGCGGGGCCAGAGTAAAGCTCAGAGTGGGATTATTCAGGGAAATTTGACTGTTGTTCTGAACACCGCAAATTCTCAATCTTGACATAGCTTTCAGGGTTAAGGCGACCCACAGCGCTGTTCCAACAACATTAAAAATGTGGCAAGGCAATTTGCAGCACAAGGAATCAAGGACTGAGATGCCAAACTGCTTTACCTAACGCTTTCATAATCTGATCCAAAGATTCTTTGGTGATAACATCTACTTAATATTCAACACTTGTTCTTAAGCTAAATGATATCTGTCCAATTGTTCCATATTTTTAAATGTTCCTACTGTGCTCACAACTTTGACTTTTTTTAAAAACTTTTTATTAGCCAGAGGCAGATCCAGCATAGTATGAAACATCAAAGTGATTTGGGATTAGTAAGCAAATCATAAGAATGAAGACAATCAGTGATGGAGAAATGCAGGAGGCAAAGGAGAAAGCAAAAATGGATAAGTGAGACACTATGTGTATAATAACAACTGGGAAGTGCAAAGATAGGTTAGACTAAAGGCTTTCTAGCACTTGCACATAAATATTATGACCACAAGAGCAGGTCAGTGGCTGGGTATCCTGTGACAGTAAGCCAGCTCCTTGATTCATTCCACCATCTATAAGGGAGCAGTGGGGGTGTGTAAAGACAACTTTGGCAACAACAATAGTGCTCAGCCTCCAGCAGGACAAAGCAGCCTGCTTGAGTGGCACATCATTCACCAACATGTATTTTCACCCACTTCATACTCAGCATACAATAACATATTTGAAAAAAAAACTATTGCAACTGTGTAAGGCTTCCTGATAGGATACTTAAAACCCTCAATCACACCACCTAAAAGTCAAAGTAAATCCAGTTCAAAGTAAATTCATTATCAATGTACATGTACGTCACCATATACAACCCTGAGATTAATGTTCTTTCTAGGCATGCACAGGAAAATGAAGGCATTCAATCCAATTTATTAAAAACTATGTATAAATGAGGACTGACAAACAACTAATGTGCAAAAGAAGATAAATTGCTCAAAATCAGGTAGATAGGTAGATCAATAAATGCATAAGTGCTAAGAATGTGAGATGTAGAATACTTGAAAGCGAGTCTACAGGTCAGAAATCTGGAAATTCCAATTGAAAGTGTTTTTCTAAAGAAGAAATGGATTGATACAGGCAGTCAAAAACAGTAAGGGAAAGGACTCAAGGCATTGGAGCAAATTACAAAGTGGCAATGATCTGACTTGTGGACAGTTGGAGATATTCCGCCAAACAGTTACCCATTGAGAACAGTGAATACTGTATGTTACTTCAGATGATGTAATTGTAAACTGCTTCACAGATGGAGAGTGACTGAGGGCTCTTGTGGTTTGTGATACAATTTAAGCCTGTCTTGATTAAATTACTGTCTTCTAATCATTCTCAGGTATCCATCATTCTTTGTATAATTTGTGTCATGTTCAGGAAATTCCATTTCAGCGCAAAACTTTTTTTTCTGTTTTCTATTTAACTAATTGGTCTTTTGATGTTAAATATAGCCTAGTGAAACCAAAAGGTTGGAATAACAACTGTCTGTTACACCCAAGAACTAAACTTTCCATAATTGTTAGATGAACTATATGAAATTCATAACTGCTGGGTCTATCAATTGATCAGTAGTTAAATCATTAAAGCTGCCATTATATTAGATGCGAATAGAATTGGAAAGGTTCCACCATCACCCTGATGATCTTCAAGGACTGATGCCTCAAAAATACATCCAGGACACACCCTTTTCTCAGTGCTACCTCCAGGAAGGAGGTATAGGAGCCTGAAGGCACACAAAGAACAGTTTCTTCCCCTCTGCCATCCAATTTCTGAATGGACAGGTAACCCATGTACACTACCCCACTACTTATTTAATTTTATATATAACTGTAATTCACTGCTTTTTATTATTATGTATTGCAATGTTCTGATGTTGCAAACTCAACAAATTTCACGGCATATGCCAACGACATTAAAGCTGATAACACAGTCAAAATACTAGTGGAACACAGCAGGCCAGGCATCATCTATAAGGAGAAGCACTGTCGATGTTTCGGGCTGAGACATCAAGTCCTGACAAAGGGTCTTGGCCCGAAACATCAACAATGCTTCTCCTTATAGATGCTGCCTGGCCTGCTGTGTTCCACCAGCATTTTGTGTGTGTTGTTTGAATTTCCAGCATCTGCAGATTTCCTCGTGTCTGCATATTAAAGCTGATTCTGCAATGCACTGTTGTTTGAAACAACCCTACCATGAAAAGTATGAGTGAAGTCCATCACATTCCACTATTTAGTCATCCAGTTCCAAGCCTTGTCTGAGTGCAGTTTCTTATCCTAATGTTTCCACAATTAAATATGCTTCTGGAGCAGGATCTCTCAATTGGAAATCCTCATTGCAGCACAAGGCAAATTGAGCAAACTGACATTAGAGAGATGGGAGGATAATAATCTGCTGTTAAATATGCATGGGGACTTGGAAAGGATACTGAGAATATTCTATTAATTTGATATGTGGATAACATTAGGATGATGGCTGAGAAATAAGTGTTTTTCAATAAAGAAAGGTGAAAAAATATCTAATAAAAAGCTATACATTTAAAGGATTTTTATTTAATAAACTGAAAACAAACATTGCCACTGGTCAGTGGATAGGTAACTGACTTTGCAAAACTGCTCAGGCATCAAGTGCCTTCCAAGAATGGTGATGGATGTAGAATCCACGGCATCTTTTAAAAGCGAAGGCATTAACAATTTAACAAAAATATACAGAAGAGTTGGTAGAGTGGGGAGGAGATGGAGTCAGAGGTGGGGGGTAGAGTGGAAAGGGAGAGATGGCATTGGATTTGCTGACTGTGAAGTTCTAAACTCAAACAAAGACCTTAAGCCCTATCCAATACAGGTAGCTACAAGTACTTTCGCTAAAAGAGATTAACTACTCAACCTTCAAAGAATAATTTACTCCCCTGTTTATTCTCCACTGTGTGTTTAGCTGCCAAAACCCACTATTCAAGTGGTCGGTCCCCTCACCCTACCAAGGAGCAGATACTTCCAGCTAACAATGTAGTTTAAAACACAGTTCATCTATTTTCAGTGATACAGTATATGCTTAAATTCAAACATTCTTGAAACACATTTAAAACTCACACAGGATTTCTATCTTAAACATTTCCAAATTAAGAATCATTTTAAAACACAAATCACTTCCAAAAACACAAAGCATAAAGCATAAAGGATTTCCAAAACATAGGTAGAATTTCTATAAACTAAAAAGACATATCAAAGATGGGCAAACTAATTGCCCATCGTAGAAAATGAAGCAAGAGGAATGGATTCTAGTTCACCACATGTTTCTTTCAATGCTTCTTGATATTCTTTACCCTGTTTCTAATCATCCTGAACTGCTCTCTATATCTCTACTCTTTCTTTACCATTCGGGTGACTTCACATGTATATGGCATTTCCTCAGATACCCTTTTAACACAAAAAATATCTAACAGCATCTTAGAGACAAAGACATTGGCTTAATGTTCACAGTTCATAACTAATGCTGTAAAGCTAACTTCCTTGAGCACATAGTCCTTCCAGTTATGTAATATACAGAGTGTTATTATCAATCTAGTCTGCAAGTTTCCTTGAACTAAGAAACTTGACAGTCAGCTTGCCTGTTTGAAACAAGGCAAATTAAACAAATCATTGTCTTATACTGTATCTCTGAGCAGCATTAAAGCAGGTGTAGAAACTTAATATTGCTTTCCATTTAAATTTTAAGGACCAGAGACTGACTTCCATTTATGACCATAAAGTAAACAAAGCAATATAATTGAAAGTTTACTTATAACTGTTCGTGATCTTTCAAGTGGCAGGTACTGTGTTTAGAAAGCCGAGGTTAGAAAACAACCAAGGAGTGAATATTCATCACAAGAGAGCAATGTGGATAGCCATTGGGTTGAATCCCTTCTTAATATCGGATAAATTTTAATGATTCTGCAGTAAATATTTATTTTACCAATATCTGCCTGGAAATTCATCTTCATTGATGGCACTAAATATATGACAGTGTGATTGTATTACACATTGTGTTCTGCTTCTCGGCTTGCTTCCATTTACAGAATACTAATTGACCAGCGGAGTTTCTCCAGATTTTCCAGACCGATAGATGTTCTTTCTATTAATACCTTAACAAACTTTTAACTACTTTTTAAAGATATTAAATGTTATTATAAAACTCTGCAGTTGTTGGAAGGACCATGGTAGCATAGTTGTTAGTGCAACGCACTACAAAGCCAGCTGTAACTTCGGAGTTCAAATCCCCCTTCTGCTTGTAAGAAGCTTGCCTGCTCCGCCCACAACCACATGGGTTTCCTCGGGGTGTTCCGGTTCCCCCCTCATTCCACAGGTATACGGTCAGACTTGGTGAATTGCGCGCATGCTATGTTGGCAACGGAGTCACGGTGACACTGGTGGGCCGCCCAACACCTCCTGCTGATTTGATTTGATGCAAACGACGTGTCTTGCTCTATGTTCAGAGGTACATGTGACAAATAAGCCTAATTTCAGTATTGCATGGGAACTTGGCCTGGCTAAGTAGGAACCATGGTGTCAGTGAGTGGGAATGGAGGCAGCAAACAGCAGCAGAGCAAAATCACTGGATAATCAGAGCTTTTCTGCATATTGCATCTCGGCTGCTTTCAGTTCCTTTACAAGGACTGAGGAGAAACAATGAGAAATTAATCCAGAGGTTCGGAAGAATGAACTAAAAAATCCATAAGGTTTTCTAGAGTTAGGAAAGTGAGTGTGTGTGTGTGTGTGTGTGTGTGTGTGTGTGTGTGTGTGTGTGTGTGTGTGTGTGTGTGTGTGTGTCTCTGCGTGTGTGTGTGTGTGTGCGTGTGCATCTGCGTCTGCGTGTGCGTGTGCGTGTGTGTGTGTATGTGTGTGTGTCTGTGTGTGTGTGTGTGTGTGTGTGTGTGTGTGTGTGTGTGTCTGTGTGTGTGTGTGTGTGTGTGTGTGTGTGTGTGTGTGTGTGTGCATGTACAAAATTTCATCTGTTTCTTAAACAAGCACTTTAATAAGTTTTCCCACATACATTAGTGAGCCTTTTTATCTAACTTTGCTTTTTAAAATTGAAACTGAAAAGGTATAATTGCATCAACAGCTGAACAAAAGCCCACTCAGGATTTTATCACCCATTTATTGCTACATTCTTTTGTAGCCATTAATACCCACAGCAAAGTAGCTCCATCTATCCGTGATTGCAACAATTCTGATTCCATTTTCATACTCCTTTCAAATAGGACAATACATCATTTCATTAAATTATGCTATAAACCTATTCTACAGTATACTTGACAACTTTCCTTATTTAACTTCAAAAAGTTAATTTAAATTTCTCAAAGGAACAAAGATAAATAAGTTATTTTCCTTTTTCATGATTTTTATATAACATTAGTCACTGTAGTCTGACTTAAAGAGACAATCGCTTTCCCATCCTCACATGTAGTCAGTGGATCCTGTCTAATGACTGCAATATAATATACAACTGACGGTCTAATTTGGCTGTCATCTGTTCCTCAAAGGCTCCCTGTCCTAGACAGATGATTCTTTTTCTTGTGTGAAATGCTCCCACTTTCATTTAGCCAGCTGAGATCACTCTACTTTTGAGGTCAAACAGATACTTAACTAGAGGAGAACAACCTTCAAGAATGGGACAGATTCCTGGTCAAAAATAAATCACTTTGTTTCATGGCTTTTTAAAGTGAAAATCATACGTCCGTCTTCTGGCCCTGTTTTTTAATCGTAAACTACAATCTTTGATTGTTAAGCACCTTGAGTAAATGATCGAAAACAATGATCTTGTGTTTTCAGTTAACAAGGAAGTAAATTATCTGCTATGAATAAAAATATGCCCACTTCCAGTAATAAATCACAATGGCCATGGGTAGGAGTCTGTACAATCAGCGGGGAGTCGGATCTGTATGCATAAAGCCATCTCTCAGCGTGAGGACTGGTTCATCAATTGGAACTGGCCCAAGTCCATCATTGTCACTTGATCTCTATTCTACTTTGAAAGTTGAAATCAATAGGGAAGCTACTAATTCTGAAGTATGAGCAGGGCCTTAAAAGAACAATTTTGTTTGACTGGTACCAACTCAAGCTCTTCTGTGCGGCAGGTTCACAGAATGACATGAGCATTGTGCCTGGAGCAAGATGAAACCATTCAACTGAGTGAATTTTGTTGTGCTTGTCCAACTAATGCAGGCTTGCACCACATTTCAGGAACTCAATTAACAGCCTCATCAAGACTGCAGAGACTGTTTGTGGTGTATTGTATTAAACTCTATATTTGTGGCTCAAGTAAGTGAGTTGGCAGTAGCCACCGGTGATGCAAAAGCCACAGCTAATGGAGCCGACATAGCTTTGGAAAAGTCCCAAAGTTCTTCAGCAAATGTACTACGAACTCCTCATACAAATCTGTTAAGGATTGTCCAGTTGTGAAAATTGATGAGGATAAATATTAAATCTTCTTCTTAAAAGCTAGCAAGATAACCACAGATTTTCCAGCTCTCAGGTAGGAAAATGTGCTCACTGAGTCAGCCATGTTAGACCTGGTTCACATATAATAGTCCCATTTAAATGAATAAGAAGAGTGGCTATCCACAGAATGATTTGTTTATGTCTCTGCATCTGTACAATTTACAGTGCTTAAAATCTTTTAATAGATTCATTTTAAAAATATTTTAAATATCAGAGGATGCAGATGAAAATGTGTTGTCACTGTAATTAACTATCATTGTCCCAGTCTGACTTTCTCTCTGTTGCTTCTAAAACTGTTCCACTGAAACCCAATGTCAACTTTCCCAACGTCTCATCTTTCATCTGGGCAAGTTGCAGGCTTCAAGTCTTGATATTGACTTCAAAGACTTCAGAAAGCTTGCCTTTTGTCTGTTTCTTAAGCCAAAGCTGGCCAATTCTGGTGCAAGTTCATCCCACTGTAATGATACTTCCAAGTTGTGCTTTCCATGGACTTTGCCCAATTATCTTAGCTCCATACTCTCTTTAGGTTCCAGATGTCCTCAATAGCTCTGTCTTGTATATCATAGTTAAAACTAGGACTATAGTTAATAAATTTTAAATTTATTAAAAGTTAAATCTATGATTTAAAATACTCATTTTTCTCTCATTTCCCTCAGTAGTCTATTGACCAAATGACGCTGTAAAAATTGGAATCACCTGCAAAATCTTGGCCTTACCCTATTGAAGATACGTCCTTTGGTATGTGTATATATCCTTCCTTTACCTGCTGAGTTGTTCCAGCATTTTGTATTTTTATCTCAGTAAGCCTCACGGCTGATTAAAGCTTTTCTGGGAGTTCAATTGTTCAATTATGAAATACAACTGACCTTGGAGTGCTGATACAAAATACCCTGCTAAACTAGGCCTCTACAATCAACAGAAAATGAGCCTCCCAGCAGCAGATTGCATCTGCAACTTCACCATAAGAAATAAAGTGATTTATAGCAATGTGATCTTGGAATCTTCGGAAGATTAGCTCCATTAATAATCCTCATTGATATAGAGCTCTCCTTCATAGCTCTCCTGAGACCGCACCTAGAGTATTGTGTGCAGTTTTGGTCCCCTAATCTGAGGAAAGACATTCTTGCCATAGAGGGAGTACAGAGAAGGTTCACCAGATTGATTCCTGGGATGGCAGGACTTTCATATGAAGAAAGACTGGGTCGACTAGGCTTATACTCATTAGAATTTAGAAGATTGAGGGGGGATCTTATTGAAACGTATAAAATTCTAAAGGGATTGGGACAGGCTAGATGCAGGAAGATTGTTTCCGATGTTGGGGAAGTCCAGAACAAGGGGTCACATTTTAAGGATAAAGGGGAAGCCTTTTAGGACCAAGATGAGGAAAAACTTCTTCACACAGAGAGTGGTGAATCTGTGGAATTCTCTGCCACAGGAAACAGTTGAGGCCGGTTCATTGGCTATACTTAAGAGGAAGTTAGATATGGCCCTTGTGGCTAAAGGGATCGGGGGAATGGAGAGAAAGCAGGTACTGGGTTCTGAGTTGATCATACTGAATGGCGGTGCAGGCTCGAAGGGCCAAATGGCCTACTCCTGCACCTATTTTCTATGTTTCTATAACGAATTTTTTAAGATGATGTTAAAGAAATGTTTCCACAAGCATATCCTTGAGGGTATTTTCAGCTGATTGCAGTGGCCTAGTTTAGCAGGGTATTTTATAGTAGCACTCCAAGGCCAGCTGCACTTCATAACTGGTCAGCTGAACTCCCAGAAAAACTTTGATGGCCATAGGGGCTCAACACAAATTAGTTCTCCATTCCACTCCCAGTGTGACCTCACTGCCCTCTGCCTCATGAAGTTCAAGATAATCTCACAGAAAATTATTTCACTGGATGATTAAGCACTTCACAGTCTTCTAAATGCAATACTAGTTTGCATTCTGTACCGAGTAGTGACCCACATTTACAGTCACATGGATTAAATAAGGCAACATCTTCTGAAGGAAATCTGGATTCTCATTTATTTCCCATGTAAAATTTCCATTTGTCCTGTTCCTTCAATGGTATGCTTTTAACTAATAAGCAATGAGTGGATTTTAACTACCCACTTAACCATGTGAAATGTAGTTGCTCACTGAAGTTTTTGTGGGCACCTAAACTTAACATAATTTAGCTGTCAACTAATCAATGTGAATTTGGATGTACTTAGGCATAAATGAATTTTCAAATAATGTAACAAACATTAGATTAAGTCAAACAATTTCTGTATTGCTGAATCGTCTTAAGGACTTGTTGCCAAAAATGTTAACAAGTACAATGGATTGGGACACAAACAAGAGAAAATCTGCAGATGCTGGAAATCCGAGCATCTGTACTTTTTTTACATGGATGTTGCTTGGCCTGCTGAGTTCCTCCAGCATTTTGTTGCATGGATTAGGGGGCATCAGGACCAGAACGTTTTGGCCTAATTAAGTGACTGCCCCAAATAGCCAAATTTTCAAGGAAATAGTTTTAAAAAGGTGAAAGTTTAACTGAGTAACAAATTACATATTTAAATGAAATACAGAACAAATTGGAACACTACCAATATTACCATAGTACTATAAAATTGTGTATTAGTTCCTAATAGTTATCGATGGCAGCAGACTCCTGTCCCAATTAAACTGCATAGTGTCCCAAATAATTGAAGGGAATCCTGGTTATTTTCACGATTTGCATGTTATTCTTTAACAGTTCACCCAAATAAGTTGCTGCCCTGGTTAACCAATGGCCCAATTAAACAGAATCCACTGTATTTTATAATTTCTGCCTGCTTTGTGAGTGACCTATAATCTTGTATTTACTCTGGTTTTTCTCATTTTCTGCGCATGGATACATTCATTTACAATGGATTAGATATTGTACTTAGTGCTTTATACTGTGTAGGCTAGAAATTCTTTGGTGTAAAAGTTCATGTTGAAGCACAGGAATCGATTTATAACGGTAGCTCAGATTCTCCCTAAACAGATGCTGTCTGACCTGGTGAATATCTCAAGCATTTTAAGTTTTAAGTTTTAGTTCAGATTTCTTAAGAATTTTGGATTTTGCTCACTGTGTTATCTGGGAATTCTGAGTTTTACAAACTGCACAGCTGTTTTTTTGACGTTTGCTTACCAAGTCAAGAGTGTGTAATTGCATACACTGTTGCAGACCCTAGCTTTGGGACCTTACTCTTGCCAGAAAATTTCTTAATTGAAAAAGAGGGAGTACAATTTCAATGCTATGATCCTTGAATGAATTAATGCAGATTTCTACTATATCAAATATTTTGACAAGGCTCTAACCTGCTGTTCTGTAGTAGAATGGAGTGTAACTCAATCATAAAAGATTTGTCTGGAGGGCATAATCTTAATGAGTTTCAGCTGATGTTGGACAGGCTGCACCTCACCTCACAGATGGGAAAAGAAAAGAAGGATGGGCCACTCTTCGACATTAAGCAGACTCCAGCTGGCTGATTAAACAGGATCCTCAACTTCAAAGCCACAAAGTCAAGTACCTGCATATCTCTTCAATTTGCACAGTTGAAGGAGTCTACATATAGATGAAAGCCCTTCCACCCCCTAGTCAGCCAGAGATGGGGGCAGGGAAGTAAAATATTTAGAAATTATAAGTAATATTTTGCCAAGATTGCAAGCTTAGAAAAAGCGAAACAAAAATCAAACACGCAGTTTCTCCGCAGAAAGCATAAGCCACCATATCAATCAAAGCTATCTATCCGATTTCATACAGCTTCCTTCAATATTCTTAAATAATTGTTTTAAAAAAACTAATTGTAGTCCCAGCATGATATCATAGACAGAAGTGTAAAAGAGAGATGGTATAAAGCTGATGTTTCTTTAAGTGGGGATATGCTTCAAATCAAAGCTTACACAAAGGTACAAAGAAAGGAGTTAAAGAATAGGACTGTCAGCACTTTGGTTCCAAAAGGATCTGCAGCTGGTTGTACAAGAGGAATTGTCTTGGACCATAACGAAGGCTTGCCTTGAAGCTATATTTTAAAAGAGGCCTCTTATCAGAGTGGCTGCTGACTTGCCGAATGAAGATTATGTTGTGATGATGTCTTCTCTCCCTAAACAGTGAAATAAATAGCAATGACTTTCAGGCGGCTTTTTCCAAAAGAGTACTTGTACTGAAATAGCAGATAAACAAGAGTTACCAAAAGCTAAGAGATAACTGTTGCACATTCATTTTGTGGTAACATAAAAATGACACTAATGTAATAAAAATAGGCTCCTTCTCTCATCTGCAGGAGATATTCAAAAAATGCATTAAAAATAAAGAGTATATTGTTCTATTCTATGACTTCTTAAATAATCACTCTGATACACAAGAAGTGATATCACCACTGCAGATGATCCTCAGAATGATAATGCACTCCAAAAATAAGTTTAACAAGAGGGAAAATAGACAAAAATAATAAAATAAGCATTATAGAGTGATCCCTTAAGTTGATTTTGTACAGTGCATTGAATATATAGTAAATTAATTAAGTTTCTAGTTTGCTGGTATTTTCTGATAAATACCAAAAGCAGAAAGCCTTTAGTTGCTGTCCACCATTGAATTTAAGATTCTGGGACAGGCATGCAACACTTACAATGATAAACTGTGTTCTGTATCTTTACTTCATCAGAATAGACAAGGATACAGGTGAATATGATTATGCAAACTTATGCAGTAAATATTTCTATTAAACAGAAACCAAAAAATCAAAATCTACTGTCCATCTATATTAGAGCAACACACACAAAATGCTAGAGGAACTCAGCAAGCAGGCAGCATCGATGGAAAAGAGTCAACAGTCAACAGTTTGGGCCAAGACCCATCAACAGCTGCCGAAGGGTCTCGACCTGAAACATCGAATGTACTTTTTTCCATAGATGCTGCCTGGCCTGCTGAGTTCCTCCAGCGTTTTGTGTGTGTTGCTTGGGTTTTGAGTCATCTTGTTTGTGATTTTCCATCTATATTACCCACCTAAAAGCTCATTTCAAAATTAATTCCAATAATTTTGCTTTACTTCATTTTGTGCAAGTTCATTTGCACGTTCATCATTTTCTACATGGAGAGTATCTTGCAAGCTACTTGGCATTTCTACCAAGATAGTGTTTATTGCCTTCTGCTGCTGTAGCTCATCCATTTCAAGATTTGACGTGTTATATGTCGGGAGATGCTCCTTTGCATACCACTGTGGTAATGTGTGGTTATTTGAGTTATTGTCACCTTCCTGTCAGCTTGAACCAGTCTAGCCATTCTCCTCTGACCTCTCTCAAACTCAAGGGTTTCCACCCACAGGGCTGCCTCTCATTGGATGTACCTTTGTTTTCACACCATTCTCTAGAAACTCGAGAGAATGCTGCAGGTGAAAATCCCAGGAGATCAGTAGTTCCTCACATTCTCAAGCAATCGCATCTGGCAACAACAATCATTCCACAGACAAAAGCACATTTCTTCCACATTCTGATATTTTGTCTGAACAACAACTGAACCTCTTGACCATATCTGCATGCTTTTATGCAATAGGTTGCTGCCACATGATTGGCTGGTTAGATATTTGCAGTAATGAGCCAGTGTACATCATCATCATGAGTATGATTGTTCTTGGCAAATTTTACTACAGAAGTGGTTTGCTATTGCCTTCTTCTGGGCAGTGTCTTTAAAAGATGAGTCCCTCAGCCATTATCGACACTCTTCAGAGACTGCCTGGTGTCAGTAGTGGCATAACCTGGTCTTGTGATTTGCACCAGCTGCTCATACGACTATCTACCACCAGCTCCCATGACTTCACGTAACCTTGATTGGGGGGGGGGGGGCTAAGCAGGTGCTGCACCTTGCCTAAGGGTGACCTGCAGACTGGCTGAGGGAAGGAGCACCTTACACCTCCCTCAGTAGAGACATATCCCCACCCGCTAACCAAGGTGTACAGGTGTACCTAATAAAGTGGCCATTGAGCCTAAATCACAGAAGTAAGGCCACTTGGCCCAGCTACTCTGTGGCATATCTCACGTCAATGCGATATTTTCTCCTTACAAACTCATTTATATACCTTTATCATCAACGCATTTCCATCTGCTTAAACTGCTCTCTGCATGAGCAGGTCCCTCGTTGAAAACACTTCTCTTCAGCTCCTTATTAAGAGCATCAGTGAAGACCTCAAGTTAATGGTCCCTGATTTTGATTCCTTCTCACCCACCCCCCCAACCACACCTCTTTCACAAGTGGAGATATCTGTGTCTAGCAAGCTGCTTCATTATTTTTTAAGATCCCTATATGTTTTCAATCCACTACTTGGGAGAAAATTGTGTTAGTTTGTTTACTTGCCCCTGAGGAATTTAACGCACCATTCGTGGAATCTGATGTTGTCTGTGAGTTGGTGCATCTCTGTGAGCAACACTGAAGTTGTCCATCAGTTGCACCTAGACATTAGATCCTTCCTCTTCAGACTGTGAGTAAACACCTATGACTTCCTGGTAACACGCACCACAGGCTGGAGGAACTCAGCAGGTCGGGTAGCATCCGTGCAAATGAACCGTCAACGTTTCGGGCCGAGACCCTTCATCAGGACTTTCTAGTGCTTTCTGATTTTCTTTCTATCACATTAACAATTTTTTCTTTTGCCATAATCTCTTTTATATGAGAGGAATTGTGAAAATACTGGCTGGTTAGGCCAGACTAGCCTGGATTATCTTCCTCTTGAGCCAGAAGTTTTGGAGAAAACTGCCAGCCAACAGCAGTTTGTGCGTTAGCACATCCCTTCTCCCTGACTGCCCACTTTAGTGTGGAAGAACAGAATGTGCCTTAAATCAGATTTCAGTCAGGTGGACTGCACTGACCAACTGGGCCAATTGTACTGCATGTCTGACACATCAGCTTTACACTGCCCATGACTGGCGAGGTCTACAACACAGCTCCATTTATATAAAAGAATTGTTGAAACTGAATGAGACAAAATAGGTAAAGGAAGTGATTTCTCACCTTATAAATTAGTAAAAAAGACATTTCACTGGTGTTACATTTATTAAAATCAGTTAAGTGTGTTTTTAAATATATGTATATTTTATTTTGTTAATAATTTATAAAGATGATTTAAATTTGCATCAAATATTCTTAAATTTTTGATCAACAACTCAGTTAGAAACTTTTAAGAGGGCAATTTGTCAAAATGCTTTCAGACTGGCCAAGGGAACTGTCATCTGAGTCTTGTTGGGCACTCACAGTGGGGCAGGTTTAGAAGTGAGGCCTCTGGCTCAAATGGACCTTCAATGTTACAACATGTTAGAGCAATCACAGGGATGTTGTATATCAGTGATCAAGATAATGAAATTGATGGCTTTATTGCCAAGTTTGCAGATGATACAAAGATTGGTGGAGGGGCAGGGAGTGTTGAGGAAACAGGTAGACTGCCGAAGGACAGTTTAGGATAATGGGCAAGAAAGTGGCAAATGAAATACAATGTTAGAAAATGCATGATCATAAATGTGCATACTATTTTCTAAATGGAGAGAAAATCCAAAAATCTGAGATGTAAAGGGGCTTGGGAGTCGTCGTTCAGAATACCCTTTAGGTTAATTTTCAGCTTGAGTTGGTGGTGAGGAAGGCAAATGCCATGTTGGCATTCATTTCAAGAGGTCTAGAATACAATGCAGGGATAAGGTGGTGAGGCTTTATAAGGCACTGGTGAAGCCTCGCCTTGAGTATTGTGAATAGTTTTGGGCTCTTTATTGAAGAAAAGATGTGCTGGCATTGGAGAGAGTTCAGAGGAGGTTCACAAGGATGATTCTGGGAATGAAAGAGTTATCATATGAGGAACATTTGATGGCTCTGAGCCTGTACTCACTGGAATTTAGAAGGATGAAGGGGTGGGATCTCATTGAAACCTTTTAAATGTTGAAATCCCTACACAGAGTAGATGTGGAAAGGATGGTGGGCAAGTCTAGGACAAGAAGGCACAGCCTCAGGATAGAGGGGCATCCATTTAAAACAAAGATGCAAGAAATTTCTTTTGCCAGAGGGCCTGAATTTGTGGACTTTGTTACCACAGGCAGCTGTGGAGGCCAGGTCGTTGGGTGTATTTAAGGTGGAGATTGATAGGTTCTTGATTTGCCACAGGTTGCGGGGAGAAAGCCAGGGAGTGGGGCTGAGGAGGGGAAAAAAAGCATCAGCCATGATTGAAGAGCAGAGCAGACTTGATGGGCCAAATGGCCTAATTCTGCTCCTATATCTTATGGTCTTACGGATCACATTGGCGAGGAGGATAGGTGCTAAGCTCAGGGTTGCTTGTGCATGATCAACCCATTACTACACTCTGCATTATGTGCAGTACAACTATGCGTGTGTGTCATGATGCTGATCATCTGATTCCACCAATGTTCAAGACAAGATTTAATCATCTACGACTTGAAAACACATGGAGATAAGTGTCAGTTTGATTAATGTCAAGAGGGTAGAACATGTCAATCCTCATGAAATGCAAAACATTGTGAAGTTAGAATGAAGAAACCCTGACCTTCTGTGTGCAATTCTGTATAAAACATGTGGTAAGCTCAAAGTCTCATGGAACTGCTACCTTGCTTCCTGCCACAGCAGGAGCTTTTAATGGCATATTCCTCCATACAGTAGGGCCACACTGGAGCAAATTTACCCTTGAATGATGAGGTATTTCAGAATTGGGAATCACCTGCCATGAACAATCAATGAGGCATTCTGCACCAAAGGAAGTAGGCACTTGGGAATAGTCAGTGTCGGTATCCCACAACAAAAGATGAGGAATTTACTTTCAAGAAGGACATCCTTAAGAACCATCCTGGATGAGCACAGCCAACCTCTGTAGAAATGATCTAGTGAGGATGGGTTTTCCAAGTACAGAGCAGATCTTCCACCATTCACTGTTGACAAGATTGTAATCTACTTGCCTTCAAGAAGCTTTAAAAGAAATAGTTATTTTTCTATAACATCTTTTATAACCTCAGTCTGTGCCAAAGATTTTTACAGTTACTTAATAAGTTTCTATTATAGGCTCAATGAAGAAGCAGGTCTTCACCCTGTGTGTAAGACATGCTCATTTAATCAAGATCCATGTCATTGGCAAATCAACATCCCTATTAGCAAATCATGAAACTGACATCAATCATGCTTTGCAGTCCAATTGGTGTCACTTGAAAATTCCCAGTAGTTTCTGGGTGTAAGCAGAGAACCATACAATGATTTTCAAAATCAGGTTAATGTGCGTGAAGAATTCACAATTAAGTTTTAGATCAAATTCCAACATACAGTTCAAAACACTTGCACCTCAAGACTGAATTTCTAAATCATTTTCTTTTGGAGGATTGGGTGGCCTACTAATGTCCACCCTAGTGAAAAACAAGCAGACCTCGGGAGATCATAAAAGCATCTGAAACTTCCCTGTCTTCCACTCAGAGGATAACAAGATTTCTTACATTCATGACATTGATTTTAAATTTTCAAAATGTGTGCCTCCCTTTCCAAAAATAACATTCTGCATAGTTCTGTAAATGCTTCACACATGTTCTTCTTGGCTTTTATTCAATACAAGCAAATTTTGCCCCAAACAGCAGCACAATGACAGAGTTCGTGTAATTGAAGTATCAGTTTTTCTTTACAAAGCATTCATAGAATAAGTTTTACAACTTATTTTGTTTTTTTTTAGTGTGATCCATTAAATTTCAGCTCCTTCACATGGACTTAAAATATCCCATGCTGTACTTTTATGAAGAGCAGGAATGTTATCCCTCGTGTCCTAGCCATTATGTAGCCCTCAATTAATGTCAATAAGACAATTGTCTGATTTCTGTAACATTTATGTATGGGGGAGTTTTTTGTGTATGAGTTGGCTCCCCATGTTTCAACAGTGAGCATACATCAAAAGCACCTTCATTGGCTGGAAAGCACCTTGGGACAATCTGAGATAATAACAGATGCTACAGAAATACAACTATTTCTTTCAAAGTTTCCTGAAGACAAATGGGTTGGAGTCTTGTGAAAGACAAGAGTCACATATATCAACAAATCTGTTGATTCTTAGCAAAACCCATCAATGCCATCCCTTATTCTTCACATAGTAAAGAGTTAAAGCAACATTGTGAAACTTTAAACCTTTATTTTTCTTATAGGCCGCATTAGTACTTGTTATTGTAAGACTACAGGTTCTGGGAACGGAACATCATTGAATTCAAAGTCCTTTACTCCAAAACACACAATATTTTATTCCATTGCTCAAAAAAATGTTTGGAAAGAAAATACTGACAAGGCAATCATATTCATAAGAGGTTAAATTCATATTCCCAAATTTATACACATCTTACTTCTAGGAAGAAAAAAAACTCACAACACTTTATTTCAGTAGAACATGTACTGTTAATCTTTACCCTTTAAGCAAACTTCTTAGCTGTATCAATGAACATTGAAACTCTTAAACTTTAAAATTTTATGATGGACTGTACAGAAACAGACCATTCAGCCCACTATGGCGACGATGTTGTCGTATTAACCTAAACTCATTCCTTTTACCCATGTTTGGACTGTACATTCTGCCCTGGTGAGTTTAGTATTTGTCTAGATGCTTCTTAATTGTTGTGAGTCTTCCCTCTTCCACCACCCTTTAAGACTATTCAGTTCAGACTCCAATCACCATCTGTGTGTAAAGCATGCTTCTTAGATCATGCTACACAATCTTCCCCCAATCTTAAACCTATGCCCTCTTATTTTTACTGCTCTCACATCAGAAAATTATTTTTGCTTACTACCCTATCTATTGTTCTTATAAATTTTACATACCTCAATGAAATCATGCCTCAGCCTCTTTCACTGTAGAGAAAACAAACCAGGCCTATCCAATCACTATTCATAACTGTAATGTTCCAATCTGGATAATATGGTTTACGATGACTAAATTACTTCTTAAAGAGTCAGAGCTGTTGTTTCAAATAGAAAGAATCAGTTACACAAATTTGTAATCGGAGGAAAGTTTTGAAATTTGGATGAAGGGGTGAGGGTGAGGTGGATCAAACTAACTTGCTGCTAATTCTTTGAAAAGTGCTGTAGGTTATTCCAGCCCATGTGAAGATTCCACTGAGTACTAATTTAACCTATGTGGAAAGGTAGCATCTCTCACGGTACTGCACTTCAACAATAATCACGCCCAGTATAGATTGTAAATTCACCTCATGAAAAGGAGAGCCTATTGATCAAGTGAACAGAAACTGAAAGGATGTTGGCACCTATCAAGACACTGCACTTCACTGAACGACATTGTAGATAAGTACACATGGCAGCAGATGAGCTATTCAACTCATGGTCAGGAAGACAGTCACACAAATTGTACTGTCCTGTGATGTTTTTGAAAGCTATCCCTTTCAGTTTCGATATACAACAGTAAAAGGATGTTTTGGGTTTTTTAACAGCATGATTCTACATCCTCACTGTCCTTGCCCTCCTCCCCACTCTCCACTGTGCACGTAATCTCTGAAACTGAGATTGGAATGCGACATGGTATCCAACACATGACGATGTATTTCTAACTCTAACTCACATACCCTCAAGCCTGACAGCCATTCAAAATGATGACAGCCTACCTATTCCTTCTCTGTGCTGGCACCACATAGTCCTCAATTCCCCTGTCTTTACAAAGACTTATCTCCCCAACGATGTGGTCTCTACAATCTTCAGGAGTAAAGAGACTCACCAGCATCTGCACGAAGGATTTGCTATATATCTCAGATGATTTGGGAATGGAGTGATTAGCTGAAAGTAGAAATTTCAAGAAGACAAATCAAGCTGAAAAAATAAATTAACAGCCAACCCTCAAGAGGCAAAAAAACACAAAAATTAAAGCTACACATTCCCACATCATCATTAATTAGTCATTCATTAATCAGAAAAAAGAAGGCATTGTTCTTCATTAGAAGAAAAATCTCTGTACACGGCTGACAAAATCAATGGACATGGAGGTTTCAGTTCAAGCTCTAGCTATGTTGAATACAGGGAATATTTGGATAAAGTAGTAGTTTGCCTGAATAAAGACATGCATTTACATTGTTAAGTTAGAGAGAATCTTATTCATTTTGTTTTATCTTTCTGTAAGGCATCCCAACATCATCTGTGGCCTCAAACAGATCAAGAACATCAAAAGAGCCAAGCAATACAAGAAGAAATCAACTAAAAGAAATATCAATGATCAAACAAACAGGATAATAAGCAGCTTACGGATTTGCATTCAGCTTGAAGCCTTGCTATTAATAGTCTATAAAGAGTTGAAAGTATTTGAAATTATTAAAAGACCATGGAAACTAAATGACAGAATTTTTCTATTCTACAAAATCATATTATGTGGTAAATAAGTATTCTTTATGCTTGCAATACTATGAACAGAGTGGAAAATTAGGCTGATGTCATCAAACCAATGAAGCACTGATAAATAGTATTGAACTTCAGAGGAATTTTTATTCAATTTATAAAGTCATAAAGCTGTACAGAAGAGAAATCGGCCCTTCATCCCACCACATCAATGTTGGCCTTTTTGTTTATTTACACTAATCCCATTGCCTGGCCTATTCAAGTGTCAGTCTAAAATTCTCTTAAACATAGTAATTTTATCTAATTACTTTCTCTGGTAGTTAGTTCTAGATATCAGCCACTCCTTGTGTAAAAAAGACCTTCCTCGCAAATCTGTTTTAAAAAATCTTCCCTTCATCTTAAATCTCTTGTTTTTCATATCCCACACGTAGAGATGTATGTAACTTCTATTCTTCAGGGTTTTCTCCACTAATGTCCGTATAACTGATGTAAGACAACAAACCTGTAGTTACTTGGCTTTTTCCTGCTGCTCTGCTTAAACAAAAGAACAATATTAGCTATGCTCCAATCCACTGGGACCTCACCAATGGCTAAAGAAGATGCAAGATCCATTAAGCTATCTCATCACTTGCTTCCTGTAGCAACCCATAGATCTTACCCCGCCTTAGGGATTTATTAACTTTGATGCAGCCCACAAAATATAAGAACTCCTCTCTCTGAACATCAGCCTGCTGCAGATTATTCATGTACCCTTCCTGAATTCACTTTCACTTAGGCCCTTCTCCATGGCAAACACAAATGAGGAATAGTTAATTTTGACCTTGTTCACATCTCATGCTCCCTACTAGAAATCAAAAGGGAAATTTTAACAGGACTTATTCTTTCCCTAGCTAGCCCCTTCCTCCTGATATTCTCACTTAGTGTCTTGGGATGCCCTTTTATGAAAGAGAACAAAATCACACCGTGAATATTTATAGTAAAGCAACAGAGCAATGCCCCAGGCAAAAATCAAAACCACTCTGGTTAAATGAATGACTTGATTCTGATGGTTTACATCATGTCATGTACTTTCTAATTTACAAGTTATAGAACTTAATCAAGAATCTCATCAGACTGTTAGTAAAATAGCAATTACCTATATATGTTGGGTTCTACACAGAGGAGCTAGTTAAAGATCTTTATACCAAATACTGTATGTGGAAAATATGTTGCATATCATTCAACTGAAGTGGAGGGAACAACATTTTGAGCCAGGTCATTTAGCATATACGTCAGGCTGTACAGGCAGTCTCCTCCCAGTCTCCACCCGACTAACAGAGATCACCTGCCAGTCATTTCCAACCAATCACATGCAGCCTGTTTAAACCCAGTATTCATCCACAGACCTTGTTCACTCATCATACCAGCCAGCCTCAATCCTAGACTTTAGTTACCTTGTTATCTTGTCATGTTAAGTATCTGTTCTCTCTTGTTTTGTGGCCCCCTTGTGGCTTGTTATTTTGTAATTCATTATTAAAGTTATCGCTCACCACTTCATTGTCTCAGCTGCTTTGTGTTTGGGTCAAGCCTCCTCTACATCTTTAGACTGGATGGGCGAACCAACCGTGACCCTGCTGAATATGCTCACCTGAAGGAAGTCATCAATTGACATAACTGCATGATCCAGAAGCAGCAGTGAACTATCGACCGTCTGCTCACCACTCTCAAACAACTCTCTGTCTCGATAGAGGAACCTTGCGCCTGTCAACTGCCTCCATTTGACCCTCAGATTCCAGATCCCGAATGTTTCAAAGAATCCCCAACCCAGTGCCACAACTTCCTGTTCCAGTGCATCTTACATTTCCAGCACCAGCCGACCCTGTATTCCACAGACTTGAGCTAAGATCGCCTTCCTCGTCTCTCTCCTAATTGGGCAAACTCTGGCCTGGGCCATAGCTGAGACAATTAGACAACCATTAGCAATGGATGAAGATTCCACCGCTGAGATGCGCTGGGTTTTTGACCATCAGGGAGTCAAAGGATCAGATACTTCATCTGCGTCAAGGCTCACACACGGTGCTGGATTACACCGTGAAATTCAAACTCTGTCAGTGGAGAGTGGCTGGAATGTGGAAGAGCTGCCGGCTCATTATCATCATGGCCTCTTGGAGCATTTAAAAGATGAGTTATCTACCTGGGAAATGCCCAATGACCTCAAAAGTCTCAACACTCTGGCCCTCCATATTGACAAGCCTCTTACGGAACGGCCCTCTATGTGACCAGCCAGAACCCGGTTCTGTTTCCAAGCTGCAAAGCCCACATCGTCAATGCTTCCAGAACCCGTGTGGTCCTGGACGGCTCCTTCAGCCAACCAGGAGCACGAGAATTGGTGGTGAAAAACTTTGAGCGCTTACTACGAAGCAGCCAATTAACAACACATCAAATGCCCCCTGCATACCAGAAAACAGCACCATTAGGTAGAGGTGAGGAGCCTTCTACCTGGTAAGTGCTTCCCAGCACTTCCTTCCTGCACCATAGCCCAACTCACTCACTCTGTCCCCTCCACCAACCAATGGCTCTATGCACACTGGAGACTCTGCTGGACTCCAGTGCAGTAGGCAACTTTCTGGACTGGACTCTGTGTGTGCAGCTTGGACTCCCTACCGAGTCTATCTCTCACCCATTCTGCATCACAGCCATTGATGGACATCCTTTAGGGTCTGGGATGGGTCAGAGCATGCACATGTCCTCTGCACATGAGCATCAGAGGGTACCACAAGCCAATCCAACCCTCTCTGATCGACTCACTCAAACCTCCTCTCATGTTGGGCTACCCCTGGATCACTACTCAAGCCCTTACTTTGCCTGGCCATCTGGTCCACTGCTGAGCTGGGGCCCATCTGCCATCAAACCCAGTTGAATTCACCACGTAAATCCGTGGAGAAGGATGAAAACCCCGACCTCAACAAGACCTCACAGGAGTACCGTGACCTTACAGTGGCCTCCAGTAAGAGGGAAGCATCCTGCCACCTTACAGAGCACACAAATGCGCCATCAACCTCCTCCTGGACACCAGCCCTCCTCAGGCTCTCCCTTTCTGCTCCTGAGATCCAACCATGAATGACTACATCGCCGAAGCATGACAGAAGGACTTAATCCAACTGTCCCGGACCCGAGCCGGTGCAAGGGTCTTCTCTGACGAAAAGAAAGATGAGGGTCTCCATCCTGACATCAACTATGGTGGACCCAACAAAATCGCCATTAACAACCGCTATCCCCCTCACCTTCGAAACATTCTGCAGGGCCCAGGTCTCTACCAAAATGGATCTATGGAGCATGTAAACCTGATCTGAATCTGCTAGCGGATGAGCGTAAGACTGTATTTGTATCACTCACTGACCACTACAACTACTTGGTGATGCCATTTGGACTGCCCAACAGTTCAGCCGTGTTCTAAGCCTTCATTGGTGAAATGCTCTAAGATATGCTACACGAGTATGTGTTTGTCTACGGCATCCTCATCTTCTCCGAGGACTCCCAAGACCATATCTGTCATGTCCATTCAGTCCTTCAGGGTTTCCTCGAAAACTAACGATACAGCTAGTTAAAGAAATACCAGTTTGATATCCCAGTCATTTCCTTCCTGAGTAATGTTCTTTCACCCCTGGGCATAACCATGGACCCAGAAAAACTGTGTATTGTCATTGAATGGCTCCAGCTGCACTCCCTCAAATAGCTATAATGCTTCTTGGAGTACTCCAACTCCTGCTGCCATTTCTTCATAAACTACATGAGAGATCCCCTCGCCTGCCTCCTGGATAAATTAGTTGCTGGTGTGGACCACACTTTTGAGAAGCTCAAGAGATGCCTCATTACCACTTCCATTTTCCACCATCTGAACCCCTTCCAGACCTTTTGTGTTAGAGGTGGATGCATCTGTCATGGTTACTGGGGCCATCAACTCCCAGTGAGGACCAGGTAGGAAGACTCACCACTGTGCCACTTTCTCGCACAAGTTCAACTCTACACTGCACCATTTTGGAGTAAGAGACAAGGAGCCAGTTACCATTGAAATGAATTTGGAGGGATGGAGATGTTGACTGATGGGAAATACCAAGCCCTTCCTGATCCAAACTCAAATCCTTACAACAGACCCCCAAATCAACCCACCTCCGGCTTGCTGGGCCCTCTTCTTCATGCAATTCATCTTCACAGTGTCATTCTGACCTGGTTCTCCCAGTTGATTTGTCCCTTCAAGATTACTCATTGCCTCAATCCAGTGATTTGCTATCTCTTTCTGCCACCATCCCTTCCCAGAACCCTTGTCCATGGATCACTCAACCCACCTGAGGCTGCACCTCCAGAACCTAGAATGGTGAAGGTGGTCCAGTGTACGGGGTTTGCTGCTTGATGGATTCACAGCAACTAGGAACGGTACGGCCTGGAGGGCAGGTCTTGTGTGCTGTCCAGTTTCATCTTAATCCCTGCTCAGAGGATTTCTAGTGGACCCATCTGGATCGTCTTGGGCCGTTGGGTGCCAGCTGGAGGAGGGGTGGTCCTGTCAGGCCTGCACAGGCAAGCACCTGTCAGTCTCCACCCAGCTAACAGGAATCCCTGCCACTCATTTTCAACACGTCACCTGCAGCCTATTTAAACCCAGCTCTCATTCTCCCATGAGGCAGCCAGCCTCAACTAGTTGCCCTTAGTCTTCAATTATCTTGTTGCCTTGTCTTGTTAAGTATTTGTTCTCTCTTGGTTCGTGGCCTGTCATGACTAATTATTATTTTCCAGTTTATTATTCCAATTATCGCTTTACTCCTTAATCATCTCCACTGCCCTGCATTTGGGTCAAGCCTCTTCTACATTTCCTGACAATAAATAAGGATGACCTGCCGTATATTAGATGCTTTAGCAAAAATTAAGAAAATATTACAGTCATAGAGTCATAAAACATTACAGCACTGAAAGAGGCCCCTCAATGTCTAGCCCATGCCAAACTATCATTCTGCCCCATCCCCTAACCTGCACCCAGACCATGGCCCTCCATACCCCTCCGTTCCATTTACCCATCCAGATTTCTCTTAAATTCAATTTAGTAACAGTCCCCTTCATTATTTGTCATGAATAACCAGTATTTTGGTCTCCAAGTAATCTGTTGTGTGATGTGGGTATTAAATTGTCAAATTTGAGTTTATTTTTTATATTTTAAATTATTGTGTAAGATTGCCCAAGGCAAGTACTTTTCAATCATATTTATGTAACAATTTTGTTTACCCCACAGAAAGGTTTTCTTAACATGATCTCCTAAGTGACAAACCTGCTCCTTTTAAGACCTAGTTGGAATATATGTTCGGATCTTCAACACAGCCCAACAATCGCAATGAAGACAGATGTCCACAGATAGACTCAAGGTGAGCAGGAGTGACTAGTGTCAGTGATTTATTGTCTGCCAGCAGCACCTAGAAGTGTGAATGCAAACTCTTGCAGTGGTGTGCTGCCACTTCTGCTTATACTGTGATTGTTGTAAACTCCACCGATATGAACCTCACCATTGGAAAACAATACTGAAATAAATGGAGCATTGTATTACTTTGCCTCTACACAAGCTACAGTCTTAATTCTTAACAGTACTACAGAATTCCTCAGCATTCCAACTTCTTAAATGTTTAACTTAACTGTTTTGTGGCCCAATTGACATTAATTATATATCTGTAACTTCTAAGCACTAATTGGATTGGATAACAGGCAATTATACTCTGGACAAACCGAACGGAAGCTTTTAAAAACCAACAGAAGGCAACAAAAGAATTATTAAGAAGGTAAAGATGGAATATGAAAGTAAGCTAGCCAATAATATTAAAGACGATACCAAAAGGTTGTTCAGATACATGAAGTATAAAAGAGAGGCAAGAGTGGATATCGGACCACAGGAAAACAATGCTAGAGAGAAAATGGTGGACGAACTGAATAAGTTTTGCATCAATCTTCACTGTGGAAGACACTAGCAATATGGTGAAAGTTCCAAGTGACAGGGGTCATGAAATGTGTGAAATTACCATTACTAGAGAGAAGTTTCTTGGGAAACTGAAATGTCTGAAGGTTGATAAGTCACCTGGACCAGATGGTGTACACCCCAGGATTCTGAACGAGGTGGCTGAAGGGATTGTGGAGCCATTAGTAATCAGCTTTCAAGAATCACTAGATTCTGGAATGGTTCCAGAAGACTTGTAAATTGCAAATGTCACTCCACTCTTCAAAAAGGGACAGAGGCAGAAGAAAGGAATTTAAAGACCAGTTAGTCTGATCTCAGTGGGTGGGAAGATGTTGGGAGTCGATTGTTAAGGATGTGGTTTGAGGGTACTTGGAGATACATAATAAAACAGGCTGTAGTCAGCATGGCTTCCTCAGGGAAAATCTTGCCTGACAAATCTGTGGGAATTCTTTGAAGAAATAACAAGCAGGATAGACAAAGGATAATCAGTTGATGTTGTATATCTGGATTTTCATAAGGCCTTTGACAGGGTGCCACACGTAAGGCTGCTTAACAAGCTACAAACCTATGGTATTACAGGAGAGATTCTGGCATAGATAAGGCAGTGGCCGATTGGCAGGAGGTAAAGAATGGAAATAAACAGAGCCTTTTCTGTCTGGCTGCTGGTGACTAGAGGAGTTCCATGGGATTTGTGTTGGAACTAATTCTTATGGTATATGTCAATGATTTGGATAATGGAATTGATGGCTTTGTTGAAAAGTTTGTAGACGACATGAAGATAGGTGGAGGTAGTTTGGAGGAAGTAGAGAGGATACAGAAGAACTTGCACAGATTAGGAGAATGGGCAAAGAAATGGCAGATGGAATACAGTGTTGGGAAGTATATGGTCATGCATTTTGTTAGAAGAAATGAAAGTGTTGACTATTTTCTAAATGGAGAAAAAATACGAAAAAAAACTGAGGCACAAGGTTCCCTAAGGATTAATTTGCAGGTTGAATCTGTGGTGAGGAAGGCAAATGCAATGATACCATTCATTTCAGGAGGTCTAGAATATAAACACAAGTATGTAATGTTGAGACTTCATAAAGCACTTGTGATGACTCACTTAGAATGAGCAGTTTTTGGCCCATCAGAAAGGATGTGCTGAAACTGTAGAGAGTTGAAAGGAGGTTCTTGAAATTAATTTCAGGATTGAAAGGCTTGTCATATGAAAAGTGTTTGATGGCTCTGGGCCTGTATTCACTGGAATTCAGAAGAATAAGAAGTGACCTCATTGAAACCTATCGAATGGTGAAAGGCCCTGATAGAGTGGATGTGGAGAGGATGTTTCCTATGGTGAAGAGTCTAACAGCAGAGGACACAGCCTCAGAATAGAAGTGAGTCCTTTTAGAATGGAAATGAGGAGGAATTTCTTTAGCCAGAGAGTGGTGAATTTGTTGAACTTTTTGCCAGAAGCAGCCGTGGACACCAATATCAAGCAGAAGTAAATCAAGTCAACTGGACTTTCTGTGTTGTCCAGAAGACATTTTGCTTCTCATCCAAGAGGCCTCTTCAGTTCTGATCCATGCTGGGTAGTTTTCCAGTTTAGAAACTCTACGAGTTGTTGAAAGGTATAGCAATCACATGAGGGTCATTAAGAGTCGCAGAGGTAATGACAGGGTCATTAGTCATTTCAGGAATGGAGGTGTGAACTGTTGTGGAGATGTTAGGACTACATTGTAAGTGGTGCCCTCTTACACATACCCCACCCCCTCTGTTCGGGGATGGATTTTCCAGTTCGACAAAATGGCTTCTTTAACATCTCCTGTCCTCCCTGTGCACATTGTTACCATCAAAGCAGTGTCCATCTTAAAGCAGGGCCAGACTTGCACTGGCAATGCCCAGAGATATGACTGTGGAAATAAACTCTGGTGAGACCAGCCCAGGGTTGGAGATATTTACAGTTTCTGGTAATTTTCTACCCATTACTGTCTGAGGGAAATCTGTTATTACAAGGGAATGAACTGCATTTTATTTTCCATAGCCACAGGCTACAAAACAGGCAGTGTGCAACTTCTCTGGGATAGTAAACTTCCTCACGGTGCAGGATGTAGTTGACTGTATGTACATCACTTTGCATTTAAACACTGCCCTACGACAGAACCGGAAAGAATTCCACTCCCACCTCATCCTACTGCTGTGCGGTTGAGAACCACTCTGGCCTGTGCCCAAATGCAGGCTGCGTCATGACACCTTCATTGTCTATCGGTTATGTTGTGCTGGAACCAATATCAAGAGTTGATTTTGGGGCCACAACACCTATCTGACGCTGATGTAGCAGTGCCTCTCACTCACAACAAAGAACACACACAAAACTTTCTTCCACACTGACGACTGCCAAGCAGACCAACAGTTTGTGGGAGCAACGTTTCTGCCCTTTCTCCACAACACCGATGAGCCCTTTCTAACAATGTCCATTCCACTCACCAAGGACTCATCTGAGACCTATACTGGAAACTGCAAACCCTAAACTCCTTTTCTAATGCGGACCTACACTGTACCTCCATTCTGATAATTACAAGCATATTTGGCAATAACATGAAATAAATTCTGAACTTTGGTTGACACTGAATTAGGTGAACAAAATGACCCAGGCCAAATTTATCCTCCGTTGGCATCAGTTGAAAGGAAAATTGGGCTGACTGTAGGATGACTGGTTATTATCCATTTGAAATGAATGCTAAGAGAGAAATGTACTCCCCATGGATTATGCACAGGTGCAGAGCCAAGGCTGCTCTATAAAGCAGCACAATCCTGAATCACACAAAAGTCTCATGATCCCAGACTGCAATTATCAAGAGAAAGTGGTTGTAGTAAAGCCAGCACATTTAAAGATGCATCAGGATGACTGACATCTAAGACCATAAGTCGTAAGAGCAGAATTGGGCCATTCGGCCCATCTAGATTGCTCCGCCATTCCATCTTGGCTGATTTACTATCCCTCTCAACACCATTCTCCTGCTTTCTCCCTGTAACCTTTGACACCCTTACTAATCAAGAATCTTCTGAACTCCACTTTAAATATACCCAATGACTTGGCCTGCAAAACTGTCTGTGCCAAATTCACCAGCCTCTGGCTAAAGAAGTTCCTCCTCAGCTCACTTCTAAAGGGATGTTCCCCCTATCCTGAGACTGTGCCCTCTGGTTCTACACCCCCCCCCATCTTCTCCGTGTCCACTCTACTTAGGGCTTTTAGTGAGAACTCCCTACTCCCAACCCCCACATTCATCTGAAGACCAGAGCCGTCAAAGGCTACATCCACACTACGCCGGATAAATCCATAACCGAAGCTTTTTCTATACATTTTTACCCTCCCTCCACACTAAAACGGCGATTTCGTCCCCCTGAAACCGGAGCTTTTCAGGAACGCTTTCCAAGGTGGATATTTTTGAAGATGCTGCTCGGGCAGATCAGTGTGGACGAGGTAACCGGAGACCTCTGAAAACGCTGTCAGATGGCAGCGCGCTATTTCATTGTTTTCTTGAACACAACCTAACAATTTCAGAACAGACAGCAACGAGACTGAAGCCAGAAGAGTCAGAAATGTACTCACCAAATACTTTGACCCATAACTTACTGAATAAATAAGTATACTGTACTCACTTTGCCGTTTTCTGTCCTTGCTTGTATGAAGGTGGTTTACCTATTTATGCAAGTACTTCTCTGACAATAGATGTGTAACAGCCTAATGTAACTTTGTATGGAAATACAAGATAACACTGACACAGACATGTTTTATACACTTAACAAGGTGTTTTATTAATGCAACAGAGTTAGTCAGTTTTTCAATGTTCGTCATCAGCCAGGTCATACTGTCCGTGAATTCCCTGTCGGTTGCCTCCGTACGCTCCAGTATTTGTTTTTTTTTAGTTTTAAGTTCTCCCATGCAAGAGCCAACAGCTGTCCTTCGTCTTAAGTTTTTCTAGTCTGTAACTACACAAACGTGCACTTTTACGGCGAGATTCGACACCAAACATGTCGCTTGTTTTCAGTAGATATGTCCTGCGCATGCAGAGGAGGAGGAGATCTGCCAAAATCTCCGTTTCAGTGTGGATAGAGATATTTTCAAAAATGCATAGTGTGGACGCCTATCATTTTTATACGAAACCGGCATTTTCAAAATTATCCGGTCTAGTGTGGATGTAGCCAAAGACACCTCATATGTTAACACTTCCATTCCCAGAATCAACCTCACGAACCTCCTCTGGACTCTCTCCAATGCAACACATCCTTTCTTAAATAAGGGGCCCAATTTTACTCACAATACTTCAAATGCACCTTGACCAATGCCTTACAAAGCATCAACATTACATCCTTGCCTTTATATTCCAGTCCTCTCAAAATGAATGCAAACATTGCATTTGCCTTCCTTACTACCAACTCAAACCTGTAAGTTAACCTGAGGGAATGCTGCATGATGGGTGTTTTTACAGACCAGCTAATAGTAACAGGGACATCGAGGAGCAGATAGGGAGACAGATTCTGGAAAGGGTAATAATTACAGGGTTGTTATGGTGGGAGATTTTAATTACCCAAATATCAAATGGCATGTCCCTAGAGCAAGTGGTTTAGAAGGGGTGGAGTTTGTTAGGTGTATTCAGGAAGGTTTCTTGACGCAATATGTAGATAAACCTACAAGACGAGAGGCTGTACTTGATCTGGTATTGTGAAATGAACCTGGTCAAGTGTCAGATCTCTCAGTGGGAGAGCATTTTGGAAATAGTGATCGCAATTCTATCTCCTTTACCATAGCATTGGAGGCGGTAGGAACAGAGAAGTTAGGAAAGCGTTTAACTGGAGTAAGGGGAAATATGAGGCTATCAGGCAAGAATTTGGAAGCATAAATTCCCTGTTTTCAGGGAAATGTACGGAAGAAATGTAGCAAATATCCAGGAGATATTTGCATGGAGTTCCACATAGGTGCATTCCAATGAGACAGGGAAAGGATAGTAGGGTACAGGAACTGTGGTGTACAAAGGCTATGGGAAATCTAGTCAATAAGAAAAGAAAAGCTTACAAAAGGTTCAAAAAACTAGGTAATGATAGAGATCTAGAAGATTATAAGGCTAGCAGGAAGGAGCTAAAAAAGAAATTAGGAGAGCCAGAAGGGGTTGTCTGCCTTAGCAGACAGGATTAAGGAAAACCCCAAGGCATTCTACAAGCATGAAGAGCAAGAGGATAAGACATGAGAGAATAGGACCAATCAAGAGTGACAGTGTAGAAGTGTGTATGGAATGGAAGAGAGAGCAGAGGTACTTAATGAGTACTTTGCTTCAGTATTCACTACGGCAAAGGATCTCGGAGATTGTAGGGATGACTTACAGCAGACTGAAAAGCTTGAGCATGTAGATATTAAGAAAAAGGATGTGCTGGAGCTTTTGGAAAGCATCAAGTTGAATAAGTCACCGGGACCAGATGAGATATTCCCCAGGCTACTGTGGGAAATGAGGGAGGAGATTGCTGAGCCTCTGGCAATGATCTTTGCATCACCACTGGGGACGGGAGAGGTTCTGGAAGATTAGAAGGTTGTGGAGGTTGTTCCTTTATTCAAGAAAGGGAGTAGAGATAGTCCAGGAAATTATAGACCAGTGAGTCTTACTTCAGTGGTTGGTAAGTTGATAGAGAAGATCCTAAGAGGCAGGATTTATGAACATTTGGAGAGGTATAATATGATTAGAAATAGTCAAGGGCTTGTCCTGCCTTACGAGCCTGATGGAATTTTTTGTGGATGTGACTAAACACATTGATGAAGGAAGAGCAGTAGATGTAATGTATATGGATTTCAGCAAGGCGTTTGACAAGGTACCGCATGCAAGGCTTATTAAGACCATAAGGAGGCATGGGATCCAAGGGGACATTACTTTGTGGATCCAGAACTGGTTTGCCCACAGAAGGCAAAGAGCGGTTGTAGATGGGTCATATTCTGCATGGAGGTCGGTCATCAGTGCAGTGCCTCAGGGATTTGCTCTTTGTGATTTTTAAAAATGACCTGGATGAGGAAGTGGAGGGATGGGTTAGTAAATTTGTTGATGGGACAAAGGTTGGAGGTGTTGTGGATAGTGTGGAGGGCTGTCCGAGGTTACAGCGGGACACTGATAGGATGCAAAACTGGGCTGAGAAGTGGCAGATGAAGTTCAACCCAGATAAGTGCGAGGTAGTTCATTTTGGTAGGTCAAACATGATGGCAGAATATAGCATTAATGGTAAGACTCTTGGCAGTGTGGAGGATCAGAGGGATCTTGGGGTCCAAGTCCATAAGACACTCAAAGCTGCTGTGCAGGTTGACTTTGTGGTTAAGAAAGCATTCAGTACATTGGCCTTCATCAATCGTGGGATTGAGTTTAAGAGCTGAGAGGTAATGTTGCAGCCATATAGGACCCTGGCCAGACCCCACTTGGAGTACTGTGCTTATTTCTGGTTGCCTCACTACAGGAAGGATGTGGAAACCATAGAAAGGGTGCAAAGGAGATTCACAAGGATGTTGTCTGGATTAGGGAGCGTGCCTTATGAGAATAGGTTGAGTGAACTCGGCCTTTTTTCCTTGGAGCGATGGTAGATGAGAGGTGACCTGATAGAGATGTATAAGATGAGGGACATTGATCATGTGGATAGTCAGAGGCTTTTTCCCAGGGCTGAAATGGCTAGCATGAGAGGGCACAGTTTTAAGGTGCTTGGAAGTAAGTACAGAGATGTTGGAGGTAAGTTTTTTACGCAGAGAGTAGTGAGTGCATGAAATGGGCTGCCAGTGACAGTGGTGGTGGTGGATATGATAGGGTGTTTTAAGAGACTCCTGGATAGGTACATGAAGCTTAGAAAAATAGAGGGCTATGGGTAACCTTAGGTAATTTCTAAGGTAAGGACATGTTCGGCACAGCTTTGTGGGCTGAAGGGCCTGTATTGTGCTGTAGGTTTTCTATGTTTCTTGGTTTCTATGATGACTTTGCATCTCTGATTTCTAAATATCCTTCCTGTTTAGAAAACAGTCTACCCCTTTATTCCTTAAACCAATGTATATGCCCATACAAGCCCCAACACTATATTCCATCTGCCACTTCATTGCTCATTCTCCAAATCTGTCTCAGTCATTTTGCAAATTGCCTTCTTCCTCATTACTGCCTGTCCCTCTACCTATCTTTTCACTAACCACAAACTTGGCCACAAAGCCATCAATTCCATCATCCAAATCATTGATAGACCGTGTGTAAAGAAGACTGTGATGCTGGGAAGTTGAATTGACCAAAGGTTGATAACAGAGAGTGCTGAGAACACTTCGATGGTGAGACAGCATCTGTGAAGAAATTTGGTTAATATATCTGGTCATTGACTCTTAATACCTCCCACTGTGAAGATGAGAAGACTTTACTGCATTTTCACTTTATAATGGGAGAAGATGCAGGGTATAAGGAAGTAGCAATGGCCACTCTTTGTATTCAATTAACAGCTCTTCAAGAATCAAATAATTCTCTCTCCATTGACATTAGTGTTAGGGACAAGGTTTCCTGTTTTAGAGTAAGTAGATCCCATTAGTATCAATCAACTAAAAACATTCCTAATCCAATCACTCTCTTTACTCCCCTCTCTCATTCGTTGGAAGATACAAAAGGTTTGAGAGCATGAACCACCAGACTCAAGGTCAGCTTCCTTCCCTCCATTATCAGACTGTGGAACAGTCTTGTAACTAAGAGGCGGGACCTTGATCTGCCAAACTACCTCAATGCATTCCTTGTACTCTATTTATCTGCACTGCACTTTCTCTGTAACTACAACACGATATCCTGAACACTAGTTATCTTTTTACTACCTCAGTGTAATTATGGATGGCATGTTCTGTCTGGATAGCACGCAGAGCAGAGCAATAGGATTTCACTGTATCTCAATAGATATTACAGTAACACACCAGTCAATCAGTCAATTTGGCAAAACATGCTCATTAGAAGCTTTTCCAGTGTTTAAAAGAGATAAATATTTAATGAATATACTGTTGGTGGCTGGTAAAAAGACTCTTACCAGAAAATGGCTATCACAGGAGAGCCTGACAATTTGATTCAGACTGGGAAAAATGGTTTAATTACATAATACCTCATAGGTCTGATATTATTCTCACAAATCAATGAATATGTTGTAAAAAAAAATGATCACTCCCTACTTGTACATAGTTTTCTCCTTTTGCTTGTTCTTTCTTTCCACTCTTTTCCATAAGTGTATACCTCAGATAAATATTAAGTGGAGATTTGTGGCAAATATTACTATATAATATATATGCATTATATCTGAAATACATCTTATGGAAATGTCTGTTTGATGATGAACTTCAAAAAAAAATAAACTACACACAAAAAAGAATTCATACATGAAGCTAGTAATAACTGTGCTCATGTTAAATGGTTAGATACTATAGTTTAAGTTGTAGAGTAACACACAAAATGCTGGAGAAACTTGGACGTAAGGCAGCATGTATGGAGGGGAATAAAAAGACAAAGTTTTGGGCTGACACACTTCATCAGGACCTCGTGAACAGTCTCAGCATGAAACTTCAGCTCTTTATTCCTCTCCATAGAAGCTGCCTGACCTGCTGAGTTTCTCCAGCATTTTGGGTGTGTTACTCTGGATTTCTAGGATCTCTTGTGTTTGTGTTTCAGAGTATAACTTTTAATTTTTGTTAAGCATTTTATTATATATGAAAGTCACAAATAGTGCAATATCACGATAGATTTTCAGCATGCTGCTCTTCCTAGGATGGGATTTAAAGCTGCTTTCAACACATGGATGTGCTAAAAATGTTCACAAATTTAGCAGCAGAATCCTTTCCCTAGGAATTGTTTTTTATTAAGTCAGTCAATCATTAACAGGAAACATCAGTTCTTTTTAAATTCAAACCAGCTCATTATAGTCATATAAGTGTTCTGTTGAGAACAGTGTGAAGTTATCACACGATACCATCTGCTATCATTATTTCAAAGTTCTGAACAAGAGCATTATATGATGAGAGGGATAGAGTTTGGGAGATATTCCCAGTGCCTCAAACTGCCCCCAGCACCTCCTCCTCCTCCCACTGCCAACCCCTCCCCCCATATCACTACTACTTCCCACAAACTCAATTATGTCCACTGTTTCCTGTTAGCCTCTGGGTAATTATAATAACGTGGCACATTTTCATCAGATTGAAAATATCATCTTCTAAATTGCTGCCTTTAATTATTAATATGCCCCCTTTGACAAATTTCCAGTAGGTCTACCAATGAAGACCAGACATTCTTCATTAACTTTTTAATCCCAGAAAAATCTCATTAAATTAAAGATTAATTCTCATTGATTTTAAAGGACTATCATTTCAGTGTCAGGCCAGACCCTATAGACCATGCGAAAAGTTGGTAACCTCGAGTCTGCACTGCATTAAGTACTGACAGCCCTGGGGCCTGTGAGATAATAGCTAGCCTTAACTGTAAGAGGGGATCTTTAAGTGAAACTTCCATGTGAGCTGCCAGGATTATTGCCATCTAAAGAGCTCTGTCATATTTCTACCACCTTAAGTAGCACGCTAGCGAGTTATGTGGAAAATATGTTTGTAAGCTTACTACTGAGAACAGATGATATCCTTTGAAGACTGAACAAGGCTCTGATAAAAGAGACAGCTGCTATGAAACCAATTACAACTTGTTTAGAAATTCCATTGCTAATAACATCACTGAACACACTGCGTTCTTTCAGAACAAAACCATTGGAATACTGTTTCCGCAACATGGATTGAATGGAAAACAGAGCGAACATTCCTTCACATTCTTTGCAGGAGAGGCTAAATGTTACCATTTCCCACCAATCAATGCTTAGAAAAAGCCTTCTGAAGTACAAAGCTCTGTACCTCTGATAAGAAAGTTATCTATCACAAAATGACTTAGTATATATCAAAAAAATAAAAGAATGTTGCCCACCTTAAGAAAGAACAGAAAACATTCCCTTCTCATAGATGTATTTTATAAAATTGATGAGCTATTCCTGTAGGGTCTTTAATGAACTCGGGTTGTCCCATTGTGTTCGACAGACAACGAAAGGAATCCCTTTTGTCCTATATTGCAATATAGGATATCAACTTTTACATAGCAAGATGCCACAGATAATGACCGACCCACTGTTTAGTTCCCTCCCCCAACGCGATACTGAGTGACACATTCTGGACACCAGAGTGAATCGCCAACTCATTTTTCGAATAGCACCACAGGATCGCTGGAATCCACCTAAAAAGGCTAAAATTTAACATTGTGTTTGAAAAGCACCACCTTCAGTAGTGTAATCTTCCCTTTGCACACTAATGTCAGCCTAGATTTTGCTCTCAAGCATCTGGAGAAGGTGGTAATAGTAGGCCCTTCTATCTCTGAATATCTAGGAAAATCTAGTTTTCTGTTGAATGAGTTCTCAGGAGCAGCTGACACGCAAAATGTTGGCCTGAATTATTAGTTTTGCTTCATAGAATCATGGAGTACAGAAACTGGCCTTTCCAGCTCACTTTGTCCATGATGACTGTGATGCCCATCTACACTCACCCCATTCCCCTCATTAGACTTGCATCCATCTCTGCCTTACTCATAGTATTTCTCCAAAAGCCTCTGAAATGGCCGAACTGTATTTGCTTCTACCACCTCTGGCAACTCACTAAAGAAACCTAGCACCATCTGTGTGAAAAAGCCACAGCACAGATTTTTAAATTTCTCCCTTCTTAACTTAAATCCAGCTATAGACTCCCCTGACCTGGGTAAAGGCTATCTATCCTCTTTATGCCTTACAAATTTTATAAACCTCTTTGGGTTCACACCCCCCCCCCCAACCCCAGCATCCCATGTTCCTGTGAAAGTAAACCTAGCCTTGCCGATCTCTCCTTATAATTAGAGGCAACATCCAAACAAAATAAAACATAATAATAAATAAACAAGTAAATCAATTACGTATATTGAATAGATTATTTAAAAATGTGCAAAAACAGAAATACTGTATATTAAAAAAGTGAGGTAGTGTTCACGGGTTCAATGTCCATTTAGGAATCGGATGGCAGAGGGGAAGAAGCTGTTCCTGAATCGCTGAGTGTGTGCCTTCAGGCTTCTGTACCTCCTACCTGACTTAATATTACTGGCATATGTCATGAAATTTGTTACAACTCATTGATCTTCCGGCTGACCTTTGATCACAGATGCCCCTTGTCCCATGTCTACATCGCTGGCTTTTGATTGCCTGACCTCTAACTCCCCCACATTCCTGTCCCTGAACCCTACCCTGACCCTATTGCCCCTCTCCAGTTGTACCTATCCTTGACTATATTGCCTTGGGGATTTATAAAAGATAATTGTCTGCTTTTTAGGATTATGTTTTGTGCAATGTTCCAACTCATTCGTTTTTGCTCTTTTCTCTGCATCAGACACTACCCACCCTGGACATTTTCTGTTCTCCCTTTGCCATTGAGCAGAAGATGCAACAAACAGGTGCCATATTATGCATTGCATTGAACTTCTGCTGCTAAGAACAAATTTCACACCACATGCCGGTGATAATAAACCTGATTTGGATTCTGAAAGAGGACAAGGGCTGGTGTGTGACTTAGTTCTGCGAATTATCAGCTCGTTTCAGGATCAGCGTTTCACGTGAGCAGGAGGCACGAGCGATAGTGACCCTCCAGGTATGCAAGACGGTGAGATCGGAGTTCAGGGGTCCAGTCATCAAAGCATCCATAGTTCAAGGCCTGGAGTTCAGAGTGCTCATCCAGGGTCCTCTCTCACTGTCATCAGCGAGCCATGCGTTGACATTGAAGACGGAAGCCTGAAGGTCAGTCAGAAGTTCAGACATTGAGGCATGGGATGTGTGTCCGCTGGGGAAGTCGAAGGCCCAGTGTCAGTGAGTCCAAGTCTGCTGAAGGCTGGAGGCCCAAGACAACCTGTCCTGTGGTTGGAGAACAGTCTGTGTGTGGGCTTGGGTGAGTGGGAGGGAGGAACGGGGCTCGTGTTGTTGTTGGTGTTGCTGCTTGTGTCGTTCTGTAAACATGGAGGGCATGCTACGTCGGCGAAACTTGCAGGCTGCCCTCACATGTCCCGAGGTTGTGTTGTTTGTTAATGTAAACAACACATTTTACTGGAGGTTTTGATATACCTATCATAAATAAATGAATCTGAATCTGGAAGCAAGGAGCCATTGAAAAGCAACGAGGACACTATAAATGTTAAGCTCTGGGAAGCAGAACCAAAGCAAAGACAAAGGGAAGAAAATCGTACCAAGGCTGAGTGAGAAACGATTTATGAATCAAACCCAGTTATCAGTGGAGTGTGGGACAAATGGCTACAAAAGCAGAGTGCCTTCAGGGACACCGGTGGCAGCCATTTGGATAAACAGAGGGACAGCAGAAATGCAGCTGGAGTCTGGCCAGAGATCCAGGGAGAGTGGAAAGGCAAGCAGGGCAGCTGAGTGACAACTGAAACGATTGTGGGTGCCAACTGGGGAGGCAGGAGACCGAAGAGATGGCGGCGAAGACCAGCAACAGCAGCCAAGTGTCAGTAGCGACAGGGCCCCTGGGCAGCGAGTGCAGCCGAGTGACAGGAGAGGTGGAGCAGAAGGCCAGCCAGGGAGCTGAGCTGATTACAGAGATGCTGCGAGAAGGCAGCAAGAGAGACCATACGGCAACAGCACTGGTGGTAAAGGCCATCCCGAAAGGCCAGATGGAAACAGCGAAAGGTTGCAGGGGGACCATAATAAGCTTATCACAACAACAGCGATGTCAGAGTCTTGTTAAAGGGGATCACACGACTGCAGAGCAAGTACGGAGCCACATGAGAAACAGTGTTGAAAATGGAGAGGACAGATTCTACAATGTGGGGAAGAAAAACAATTCATCAATGCCAAGGAGGATGGAGAACATTTTAAAACACATCGTTTCCCTTTTCAATCATATACTTTTTCCAATTATAATTACAAATCTAATATTAATTTCTGGACTATAATGGATGAAAAATTGAACTGGGCTTTGTTTGGATGCTGCCTGCCTCTCATGTCAGTCCCTTCCCTCACCACCCAGGGGCACACATAGCTCTGGTTATTTCAGCTCCAGGTGCTGATTGGTGAATCGCTGCCTCGGCCTGGGACAAGCAGAAACTGTGTCACAGCTAGTGAGTGTGAGGGAATGTTGGTCAGGAGAAAGGTAATACCGTAGGTTATGGTCCATACGGTGAATTTAGTGCTGGGAGGATAGGTCTCCGGAGAGCGGCTGCTGGTGGGAGAGGAAGATGAAGCCAAGGTTTTGTGATCTCATGGATTCATTAAGAGGAATTCAATGGCAAATTCCTTCCACACTACTATAAAATGCTTTTAGAAATTCACACTGAATTTCTAGGTACTAATGGCAGAGATTCTAAACCAATCTGTTACATGTTACATGAAAGGGTCCGCTAACATTTTTATTTTTATTGAAGAACATTGAGTAATTTTCCATTCTCTTTGGAAAATGCTTATAAACTAAAAATGTTTATTTCAATAGATGCAATCAAAACCACAAATCATTAAGTCAAAACTGTTGGGGGAGTGAGGAGAGGAGTTGGTATTTCTAACTTGAAAGACATGCTTCTTCCTGTAATTTATTAAAATCTGTGGGATTATCAGTAAGAACTTCCACATCAAGAATTACTCTGAAGTCTGATACTGTATTTTGTGTGCAGCAAGGATTCACAAATATCAATGAGATGATTAAGTAATTAATCTATTTTTGGACAGTTGGCAGGGACACAGAAGATAACTCTCTGCTGTTCTTTATTTCATGCCATGGAATTTTCAATGTCCACTTGACAAACTGGTTGGCTCAAATCAGGAAAACAGCACTTCCCATAGTTGTACTGTACTCCGCACTATACTGAGGCATGAGCCGACATTATATAGCAGGCTAAATCATCAGATACAGGGTCTTCTATCTGTGCAAGGTGACATTTTAATAGAGAGGAATGTATTATGCAGACCTATTGTGATTTGTCTCCACTGACAGAAACTAACCTTGCATTCCCACTAACATTCATGCAAAATACATTTGCTGGAAATTATTATACAGTGATAGGTTTCATTATACTTTGATGGTGTTGGATTATTAAAACATTGCTTTGAAAATCATATAAACAGTAAGATCTTGAATTGTATGGCTCACAGAACTCGTAGTCACATTGAAAGAAGCTGTTCAGCTCATTATTTCCTGTTGATCTTCCAGAAACTGGTTACACTATGTATAATGATACTATTTTATTCTCTCTTGTATTATTATCTCCTCCCCCAGATCCTTCCATTCACCTGCACACTAGGGGCAGTTTGCTGAAGCCAAGTATTCTACCAACTTGTACATTTTTAGTTGGTGGGAGGAAGCTAAGGCACCTGAGAGAATCCCAGGTCATCAGAGGGGTAACATGCAGACTCCACAAAGATAGCACTGGAAGTCAGGACTTAATCCAGCAACACTCACAAAATGCTGGTGGAACGCAGCAGGCCAGGCAGCATCTGTAGGAAGAAGTACAGTAGACATTTCGGGCCGAGACCCTTCGTCAGGACTAACTGAAAGAAAAGATAGTAAGGAATTTGAAAATGGTAGGGAGAGGGGGGAAATCTGATGATAGGAGAAGACAGGAGGGGGAGGGGTAAAGCTAAGAGCTGGAAAGGTGATTGGCAAAAGGGATACACAGCTGGAGAAGGGAAAGGATCATGGGACGGGAGGCTTAGGGAGAAAGAAAGGGGGAGGGGAGCACCAGAGGGAGATGGAGAACAGGCAGAGTGATTGTGGGAGGGGCAGAGAGAGAGAAAAAAGAGAAAAAAAGGGTGGGGGGGGGGGGGATAATAAATAAATAAATAAATAAGGGATGGAGTAAGAAGGGGAGCAGGGGCATTAACGGAAGTTAGAGAAATTAATGTTCATGCCATCAGGTTGGAGGCTACCCAGATGGAATATCAGATGTTGTTCCTCCAGCCTGAGTGTACTCCTTGCCTGTTCTCCATCTCCATCTGGTGCTCCCCTCCTCCTTTCTTTCTCCCTAGGCCTCCCGTCCCATGATCCTTTCCCTTCTCCAGCTCTCTATCCCTTTTGTCAATCAACTTCCCAGCTCTTACCTTTATCCCCCCCCCCCCCCCGTCTTCTCCAATCATTTCGGATTTCCCTCTCGCCGTCCCACTTTCAAATCTCTTACCATCTCGTCTTTCAGTTAGTCCTGACGAAGGGTCTCGGCCCCAAACGTCAACTGTGCTTCTCCCTATAGATGCTGCCTGACCTGCTGCATTCCATCAGCACTTTGTGTGTGTTGCTTGAATTTCCAGCATCTACAGATTTCCTCATGTTTGAGGACTTAACCCAGGTCGTTGGAGCCATGAGATAGCAGCTCTGCTAGCTGTGCCACTGCACTGAGTGTTGTGTAATCCAACTCTGACACTGTCAGTTTCAGCATTTTCTGTGAATCTCATCTGCCTCACAACTCACAATGTAGCATGTTTTCTGAGCCAGCAGTAAAGATGGCGTATCACAAAGCAAGCAGAGTCCTTCTAACACTTCAGACTTACAACCCCCTAAATGGATGCCATGCTGATGGGATCAGACAGCTGGTGGAGTAGTGGCATCTGCAGCAGACTTTGAGGCAAATGGTCCTGAGTCCGTCCATGCCGGGTTAAGTGTTGAGTTAGCAATAAGTCAAATCCTACAGAAACGGCAAAAAAATCCCGCCCGGCGCAGAAAGCAAAACGCTGATGGGATTGATGTGGGAGAGGACTCCCAAAGAGCTGGATAAGCTGGTAAAAAACAGGAGATACGTTCCTTGGAAACCGTCCAGAGCAACATTCAAAGCTCCTGCCAGGAAGTTCCCTGTGAGGTCAGTAAATTAATGAAACAGTGTAGGTAGATCCCCTTGCATGTTCTCCTCCCACTGTGAGATGAAGAAGGAATGGATGAAAGCTCCTTTCTTTGAGGACGCAGCTTGAGGGACCTCCCTCAGGTACTCGTAAGTGGCAAAGTTGAGTAGCAGCAGCCTCCAATGGCCCAGAGCTGGGAAGCTGAATCTGACCGTGCTTACACGGTCTGTGCTGAAACTCACAGCACAGTGAGTGGAATAGTGGCACAACCAGTGGAGCCGCTACCTCAGGGCTCCAACTACCTGACCTCCATGAACAGAAGACTCAAGGTGCATGCATGGTTGTATATGAGGTCACACAGGTTCACAGCTGCAGTGAGCACCATGTTGCTTGGATTCATGATTCAAGCTTATTTAATGTCATTTCCATACACAAGTATAAATGAGAATGGGAAATATTTTATTACTCCAGATCAGATGCAACACAAAAAGGTTCAAAGATTCATTTTATTATCAAAGTGTGTGTGCAGAATACAACTCTGAAACATGTCTTCTTCAAATAACCATAGAATATAGAAAGCCATATAAGTAGTTGAAAGAACATCACAATTACCCAGCCCCGCACAAAAAGAAAAAGAAACAAAAGCTCGTAAACCCCACCCTTGCACAACCCCCCCAGTGATCTGTTAGTTTTGAGTCTGGTAGGTCCTGGTTTGGAAGCTACTATCGCCTCCTCCAGGATGGGAATAGAGCAAACAGTTCATGAGCTGGACAGATGGGATCCTTCATACTATAGCTGGCCGTTATCCAGCACCTTTCTGTATACATGTCCTTGATGGCAGATAGGCTGGCTCCGATCATGTGTTGGGAAGTTTTGACTACCTGTTGTTGTAGAGCCTTCTTGTCTTATCGCAGTGCAGTTTCTGTACCATGCAGTGATTCAGCCTGTTCGGATGCTCTCTCCTGCGCATCTACAGAAGGTCGTAAGTACTGATGTGCGTGGTCCAGCTCTCTTCAGCCTCCTCAGAAAGCTGAGGCTTTGGTGAGCTTTCCTGACTGTGTGGAACGTGTTCTGGGACCATGACAGTTTGTGCGAGGTGTGCTCTCCCAGGAGTTTGAAACCGCTCGCAGTTTCCACTGCTGTGCTGTCGATGTAAGGAAGGGTGTGAGTGGTAGAAGTTCTCCTGAAGTCGATAACCATCTCCTTGGTCTACTAACATTGAGGAAGAAGTTATTTTCCTGGCACCAGGCCTCGAGCTCTTCCTTCTCCTCTCTGTAGGCTATGTTAGTTATCTAAATTACACTTACCCTGGGAGATAGGGGTGTCTACAAGAAGGGTCAGAGCCATCTCTATTTCCTGAGGAGACTGACGTCCTTTAACATCTGCTGGATGATGCTGAGGATGTTCTACGAGGCTGTGGTGGCCAGTGCTATTATGTTTGCTGTTGTGTGCTGTGGCAGCAGGCTGAGGGTAGCAGACACCAACAGAATCAACAAACTCATTCGTAAGGCCAGTGATGTTGTGGGGATGGAACTGGACTCTCTGACGGTGGTATCTGAAAAGAGGATGCTGTCCAAGTTGCATGCCATCTTGGACAATGTCTCCCATCCACTCCATAATGTACTGGTTAGGCACAGGAGTACATTCAGCCAGAGACTCATTCCACCGAGATGTAACACTGAGCGTCATAGGAAGTCATTCCTGCCTGTGGCCATCAAACTTTACAACTCCTCTCTCGGAGTGTCAGACACCCTGAGTCAATAGGCTGGTCCTGGACTAATTTCCACTTGGCATTATTTACTTATTTTTGTTTATTTATGCTTTTATGTTGCTATGTTTCTACATTATTCTTGGTTGGTGCGACTGTAATGAAACCCAATTTCCCTTGAGATCAATAAACTATGTCTGTCTGTCAAACCTAGTGATTCCATAAGTAAATAATGACTCACTTTTCTTACTGTTGAGTTTAAAAAAAATTACCACAGACAAATTTTGCATGTTGATTTTATTTAGAAGAATTTAGTGCTATTAAAATGGTATTTTGTGCTCATGAAAATCTCATGAGTTAAGTATCCAGATGGCTGAAAGACACCTATAAATGTGGATTATATTGCTCTACACCAGGTGATGTTGATTTCTAACAAGTTTGTTTTGAAGTTGAACAAAGGAATTCCTAGCTGTTCTGTATTACACCATTTTATTGAATTAACCAAGGTATTTAGCATGATATAGTCAGTTCAATGTTTTCTTCACTGATGTAATCATGCAGACAAGATGCAGAATAGACAAACTGATTCATAATTTATTTGTTGTCTTGCCCTCAAATGGTTGCCTCAATAATATTGGGAAGATTATTTATTCATGTGCAGCCTACCTCACATAGGTTTAGTTTTTTGGTTATTTTGTTTTCAGTTTATTACTTTTCATGTATTATTTTTAGTATATTATTAGTTTTTTTTGTTTGATGAAAACCTCTACCAAAACTTCAGTGTTGTTTAAGATGTCGTCATGACAACCAGAACAATTCATCAGCAACAAACATGGTCTGCAAGACTGTATGGTGTGAACACTGGCAGTTCCAGCCTGCCATGTGCTCACCTGGCCCAATATTATTGCATAACATACTGAGTTTCAAGTACATGAGCCAAGGGGGAATTTGAGTTGCATCAGAAATTTACTTGCATAACTTTGAATATCTGCATAGTTTTAATTTTTTCTTACACTGTCAGGAGGAGCAATACTTTTTTGCGAAGTGACTTTTATCTATGCCAGTCTAGAAAACAATAACTCTTACATTCTCACAGAAGAATCAGCTTTACTATCCTACTTCGCCTGCAGCTCTGCCATCACCTGAACTGTATTCTTCATCCTCACTGAACTCTGACCTCAAATATAACCTCCGAGATGGGTCTTGACAAAGTTGCCCTGGACATCAGGTTCATGGTCACTCTGAGCGTCATAGTCCCTGGATTTTTCTAAGCAGCTGCTGTAAGACTTTGCAACACTTGGTTTGCTTAACACCGCAGTAAGCAGCACTCCGTACATGAGGAGGAAGAACTTTCTCTCCCGTTCCTTCAGCCCACAGGAAGAAGCAGGGTACACAGAGATATTTGGTGTAGTCCAGGATTCCCCTCACACCCTCACAGATATATCCCCGGCAACCTCCTGCCCTGTACTAGAAAGTCTCCATGGCTCCCTGTACCCCGTTTCCTTAAATGCACTTGTATCCCTGACCTGCAGCCATGGTTCCTATCCAGTGAGTACAACCACAATCGGCATTGTTTCCATCAGTTTTATGCAGTGATAGTTTATTCAATCACATTAAGGCATCTGTATATTAAATTTGTGATTCTCAGCTGTTTCAGGCTGAAACGGGAACATTTAATCTTATCCATCGAGCTCTGCTGCTGCAGATCGCTGTTCTGCAATGTGCCCGGAAGGTTCATATGAGCATCTGTTCATTTAGTGGCAATACTGGCTTACGAGTATTGGCTTACTACTCTTACGAGTGTTCAAAGTAATTTTATTATCAAGGTACCATACACTACCTTGAGATTAATTTATTTGCAGGCATTTACAGGGAAAAAAATACAATAATATTTTATGAAAAATTATTCATTACAGATAAAGACTGACAAACAAACAATATGTAAAAGAAAAAAGATTGTGCAGGTAAAAATAATGTAGAAAACTTGAGTAGAAAGTGGGTCTGTAGGTCGTAGAATCAGTTCGGAGTGGTAGTGATTGAAGTTACCTATACCGCTTCAGGAGCTAATGCCTGTAGAGTGATAATTGTTCCTGAACCTGGTGTTATGGGACCTAAGGCTTCTGTACCTCTTGCCCCATGAAGAGGCCTTGGCCTGGATGGTAGGGGTCTTTGACGATAGATGCTGCTTTCTTGTGACAGTGCTCCATGTAAATGTACTCAGTGGTGGGGAGTCATTTTTCTATGATGGACTGGCCTATATCCACCACTTTCTGTAGCCTTTTCCATTCCCGGGCATTGGTGTTTCCATTCCAGGCCATGACACAACCAGTTCAGATGTGCATCCATAGAAGTTTATCAAGGTTAATGGTAACATGCCGAAGCTACACAAACTTCTAAGAAAGAAGAGGTGCAGTCGTGCCTTCTTTGTACTGACACTTATTTATCTTGTTCAGAGATACAGCTTATTAACAGGCCCATCTAGCACAATGAGCCCACGACACCAAATTACACCTATGTGATCAATTAACCTACTAAACTATGCTGTAAGAGTAAAAAGATGATGATTCAATTCTGACAACGAATAAAAGACAATGCAGGGTTATGTATGTGTACTTTCGTCTGACTCAAAAACTCTGCTAAAAGCAAAATTGCTGCTCTCCTGATGGGCTCCAGCTGAACTTCAGAATTAAAATCAGCAATGTTATCAAAATTAACGTTGTCAGGGCCATCAAAATAAAAGTCAGCCGGGCTACATTTCAAAACAAAAGCCTGAACACTGCCCACCTGGCATCTATAAAAGTGCCACAAACTGTTAACAGAACAAGTTACAAAGTTTGGTCCTAATTTTTCAGAAGGGGAACAATCTCAGACACAGGGCTGAAGAACTTTGTGCTCCTTGATCCTTGAGCTCTGCTTTGTGAAACCTTCCACTTTCACTTGGAAGAGTGTGTGTTACTAATGTATGGGCTGCTCATTTTGGGCGACTCTGTTGTCCTTCAGAAGTACAACATCACCTGCTTCAACATTAGAGCAGGACTCTTGCCATTTGTGGCAAACTTGCAGTGTCTTCAGATAATCTTGTCTCCATTGCCTCCAGAATTGAGCAGCTAAATTCTGCACTTGGCACAGTTACAGTTTAAAGAGGTCCTTTTCTGTAAAGTTTCCGGTTGGGGGCGGGGCACTGTGTTTCTGTGTGAGAAGCATTGTAGGTGTAAGAATCAAACGGGAATCTGGACCTGCAGAGACTGGAGTTGACAATTGCCATTACTTCTGCCATGAGAGTGCACATAACCTGATGGCTCAAGCCAAAAGATCCATTGCACATCAGCACAGGGTCTAAGGTTCTCCTTGACACTCCGATCCTGCACTCCCAGGAGCCGCCTGTACGTGAGGAGTGTGGTGGATTAAAGTCCCAAATGCAGCCTTGTCTGTTGATACACCTCTGCACCTCAGAGACATTCATCACTTTCTGGAACTTACGTTCTCGGCAAGCACCAAAACGTTTGTACCATAGTCAGAGTATAGTCCTGTAGAGGACTCACTGACTGCAAACAGTATCTCAGTGCATTCATACAGCTAGATGTATCCATGCACTCAAAGACTTCCATGTGAACAGCTCCAGTGCTCTGGCAAGTACAGAGCAACGTCCATCAATTGCTATGTGCTAGACCTCCTCTTGTACATCTACTAAGTACCACCCAAGGACCAAGGACATCCAGACCAGTGTATGTGGAGGATGGAGTAGTGGTTAATCTTTCCCCTGGCAAGTCTAACATAATTTTACTCTGAAGCTTGGAACAAGTGACGCAGTGAAGTAAATTGCCGTGTATGCATCTCTTGCCACCAATCAGCCACAAACCAGCAGCTCTAATGGCTCCCTCTGCGAACATGCAACAGTGGTGCTCCAAATGTTCATTATAGCAGTGTATGAGGAACATGGAGACTGAAAGCTTGCCAGGCAAAATTATGGGATTCCCCCTCTGAGCTGCTGAAATCTGAATGCCTTCTTTAACAAAACAAGGAAGAATATTGGCTGAAGATGTCCAGCTCTCCCCACTCCAAGCTTTCCCAGGTGCCGGAAAAGTTTGTTCTTCCTTCCTGCACTCTTCTTCAAATAAACGGTAGTGGGTTTTTTTTAGATAAGTTCAGCAAAACTATCATTCGCATTTGACACAGACTGTTGCCACTCCACAGCTATGGCTGGATGATCATAAGTAATGATAACACTTAAATCAAACTAGGCCAAAGCATCAATCTGCACACACAAAATGCTGGTGGAACACAGCAGGCCAGGCAGCATCTATAGGGACCTTCGCTAGGTCTCGGCCCGAAACATCGACAGTGCTTCTCCCTATAGATGCTGTCTGGCCTGCTGTGTTCCACCAGCATTTTGTGTGTTGTTTGAATTTCCAGCATCTGCAGATTTCCTTGTGTTTGCTCAAAGCATCAATCTTCTCTTTTGGCTTTTTAACACTAGATTTTACACCCTTTTCCTTCCTCTTATTTGATAGTACGTCCTTCACTGCATTTCGTGCAGCTGCTGGGTCATTGGGAACCACATGCCCTACACAAAATATAGTGTTGTCGTGCCCTGCATTCACCACTATCTGATCGCACAGTTGTTCCTCTACAAACCTTTTGCTCTTTGGTGGCTATCTAAATGTCTTTTTGTTTCCGGGACCAGTTCAATTAGCCTTTGTAGATTTTGTGCCAAACCCCATGTTTGCCCTGTGCTTCACCTTGCAATTGGGCGTTGGCTAGAGAAACAGTGTCTAGTTAATTATTTTCTCTGCTCAAATCCAGTGTCTGCCACATCTACTGTACCTCAGGAAGCAGATTATTCTGGGATGCTCTGTTGATACTGACAATTTGCGACAGACCATGGTGTGGCTGTGAAAATGGAGCTTACCTTTTCATTAAGCTTGTGCAAGGGCTAAACAGTGAAATCTTCCATTTTCCGGAATGATTGTCTTAAAGCTGTGAACAGTTGGCCTTTAGATGTTCTCTAAACACTTATCATCTACAAACGCTGATTTAGGTGCAGCTTCTGTGCAAAGGATGCATTGCCAGGACCAAGCAGAAGTAGGATTTGGGCTTTTATCATCTCAAGATGGAATCTGTTCGGCAAGACAGTAGAGATAGACATGACCAGAGAGCAGCCTTAGGAGTTGGTATTTCTTCCCGATCATCTGGAATGTCATTATAGTCCATTGGTGTTGGAAGTGTAAGAGTAATGCCACCATTCCTTGGTTCAATTTGGTAGTTTGTCACTCTTCTACCTGATCTCCACATTTCACCAGCACGAGTCTTCAAGATGTATGATGATGAATTGTCATGGATACCAAACAGATCAAAAGAACTCTGACCAGAGTAAGGACCTGTTGTTCTGGTCATCGATCAGTGTGTACATTTTGAAAGCATTCTCTTGTTGCCTTTTAGGATACACTTTAACTTATTACTTTATCTCGGAACAGGAGTCAGTGGCTCATCTGCTGTTCCAAACCTCTGTGCATAAAGAGTTCACAAACGGCAAAGTTTCTTCCTCTTCCTCCCTGCCGTGCTCTAAAGTGCGACCCAAAACCTTGGATGCCCACAGAGGAGGACCAGAGCGTAGGACTCCAACATGGCTGTTGCCGTTGCATTCCTCAGACTTTAGTGTGGCCTTGCAGTTATATGTGGGAGGTGTTGATGAAGAGCAGCATCTGAAGCAAATCTCTTGCTCTTTCCGGTAAGCCCTTTGCTCCTCAATGGTGAGGTTTATTCTGGATGGGGCAATGTTTTGCTGGGTCATCTTTAAGCAGTTTCATTCTGGGCTGTAAGTTGGACACTGGAGTACTAATGTTGGTGTGCTTTGGAGGAGGTTTCTTGCTCTGAAATGAGCTGTGGCTGGGAAGAGCACTTCTTACTTTAGTTTGGTAAGAAGTGTAGAAAGATAAGAGGGATATGTGATTCTATACTTTGAACCCTGAATAACCCACTTCTCTTGCAAACAATGTAGCTGATTTTCAACAACAGGACTAATTCTGTGGGCAGTGTCTAAGTAAGCTAAGACGGGCAAATAGCCGTTTTCCTTTGCTGAAAGCAGCTCTATTAACAGATTCCCTTAATTCTCCTAATTCATAGTTATCCTTATTTGCAGTTTTGGGAAAGCTGACCAGCTTCCTGAAGAGTGCGCTTTCTATTACCTCCAACACACTGTAACATTCATCGACTCTGTCCCAGGTCATTCTCAAAGCTGAAGCCGGGTTGCTTTACGAACTGCTCTAAGGTGCCAAATATAGTCTGAGGATTCTTTACTGAGCCATTTCGACAGCAAGTCCAATTCCTCACAGCAGTAAGATCCAGGTCATTGATTGTATTAATAAAAGAGGGCTTTCATGCTCTATAATCTTCTGGATGGTTATCAGAGTGTGATAGACCAGTGCTCACAGGTTCTTTGCCTGCTATCCAGGTGCATTAAACCTTACCTGTCGAAATGGATCATTACTGTCAAATCTTGGCTTTATCTCCTCTGTTTTAACAGTATGGGATTCCTTATTTGTTGCTGGACAGGTAAGTAAGAATTGTGAAGGATTAAGTATTTCTGAGTGTTGCTCTAAGCAACTTACTAGAGGATGACCACTGGCCACAGTCTGCTGACCGCTGTCTTTTTCCCAAGGGTTATGAGAAGTGTGGAAATTGAATGGAGTGAAGTAACTTTCGATCCCGTGTCGTATTACAGGCAGACTTAGACTGCCGGCTGTGACATTTGACTTGGTCCCTGACATAATTGCTCACGTGCTCTTGTGTGCCCTGTATTATTGTTAGTCTTTTCTTTTATCGTAAAGCTCCTCACCCTCTTGTTCTGCTGCTGCTTCCAATATCTCTGCCCAGCCGATAACAGCTGCAGCCTCCTTTTCAAGACGCAGGGCTTCCAAATTTGCCTCTGGCCGAGCTTTGTCTAGTTTAATGGCAATCTCCCTCTCTGCAAACGTAGCACATGCTCGTGCAGCCTCTGCCTTCACTCTGGCTCGTGCTGCGGCAACACCAACTCATGATCCGCACGATCACAGTGAACCGCGATGAGAACTTGTTGCCAGACCTTGTCTTGTGAGCTTTGTCTTTCCTGTGGAGTTGTGTGTTTTGAGAGTCTCTCATCCATAGTGCTTGTTATTCACTGCTGTCGACTTGTCCGTACACTGTTTGGCCAGCTGCGTTCTCATCTTTTTACCGCCCAGCTCTCCTTGTGCGTGAAGTAGGAAGTACACAATTCAGCAGTAAGCCAAACTCCACTCAGCTGAACAAGGGAGTCAGGATATATATTGTCCAAGCTCTGGGTGCTTTATTTTGGCAGCACTCACACATACAATTGAGTAAGAGTAAAAAATTGATTATTTCGATGGCACAAGTGAACAAGAGAAGTCAGAGGATTGGCTATGTGTACTTTAGTCTGACTGAAATAACCCTTCTAAAAACAAAATGGCTGCCTCCTGACGTGGTCCAACTGAATTTCAAAATTAAAGTCCGCAGCCCTATCAAAATTAAAGTCGGCAGGGCTGTATTTTGAAATGAAAGCCTGAACAAGCTTTCTATTACCTCCAACACACTATAACATTTATCGTGTCTGTCCCAGGTTATTCCTAAAGCTGAAGCCGGGCTGCTTTATGAACAGCTCTAAAGGGGGACCTCTTATAGCCCAGCCAGACTTCCACCGCACACAGGCAGCAATACAGCAAGTTTCACTGGAATAGAATTATTTTTAAAGGGAACCTAATTTTATCTCACAATGTCAAAAGCACAGACTGTATGAAGCTATAACGGAGTATTATTGTATTTATGAGATGAACAATGGCGAAATGAGTGAAAAACACTGCCTAAAATATTCATATCGCTCTCTTTTGGAGTTAATCTTCTTTGGTGGACCCTTGGATTGATGACTTGCTTTCAATCTATGGTTGTGAGTTCTGAGGTCGCTCGAGTCCAAGGAGAGAACCATCGACTCTTTAACAGTGGGAGCAAGAGGTGGCTACCAGGGCATTTGTGAGGTGCCCTCCCTTTCCAAAGCTTATTCAGGGCTTCTGTGTGTCCCTAATAAATGGCCTCAAGGTCTTCAATACCATCAAACATTCTCTGTTCTACTTCAAGCAGTCACAGATCAGAGATTTTCCAGTGTAGATCTCCTCTACGCTGGAAAAAGTAAACGCAGATAGGTGATTACTTTGTGCAGCTCCTACATTCAGTCTGCAGGTGGGACCTTGAACTTCCGGCTGTCCTTGTCCCACTCCCACTCTGACCCCTCTGTCAAAGCAGCCTGCACTCTTACAAGGTATAGTGAGCTTGAGGAATAATACCTCATAATAATAATTATAATTATAATAATCAGAACAATAATAACTGCCTGGTCAAGTTGCAGCCTTCCCAACTATAGACGTATACAAGATAATGAGAAGCATTGATCGTGTAGATAGTCAGAGGCTTTTCTCCGGGGCTGAGGTAAGGACATGTTCAGCACAGCTTTGTGGGCCAAAGGTGCCTGTATTATGCTGTAGATTTTCTATGTTTCAATACTGAACTCTAAACTTAAATAATTTACTCTTTCTAACCGTTTTGGAAATGGCCAATTTTGTCAAGTCATTCATCTGTGAATTTGGCTCAGTTCTTCTCTTTACATTAGTGGAGACTGACATGTTGAGGATGTCCAAAAACTTGACTATTAGTGATGCATAAGGCAGCCAAAAGCTGAATAATTTAGTTTTGATATCCACATTTACCCATCTGGCATCATGCTATCATAATCATTTCCTTTGTTCTACCCGTCTCTTCCACACCTTCTCTGTAACTGCACACTAACTTGCTTTCTCTCTTTCACAGTTCTGAACAAGAATCACAGACCCAAAACATTACATCTGTTTCTCTTTCCACAGCTGCTGGGTTTTTGACATTTTCTGTTTCTAATTTATAATAGAGAGGCCCCCAAGAGTTAATAGGCATTTCTCATGAAATCTTAGATCTCATCCTTGAATCGTCTGTGGATACTGGTACAACAATGAATCCATATCCCAACATTCCATGTGTATTCATATGAGAAAACCTCTTAAATAGCCACTATCCTAAAAACTTTTACCACTAACCCAGGCAATGCATTCCTGGCACCTACCATACTCTGCGTAAAAAAAAACTTGCTCACACCTCTCCTTTCAACTTTCCTCTTCGGACCTTAAAGGCATGTCCTTGAGTATTTAAACATACAAAGAGCATACAATGTAGGAAATTGGAAAAAAGGTTTCAAAATTTAGGCACTACTGCACTTACGTTACATGAGGGCTGTTCAGAATTTACCTTACTCTTCAATGATCGCAGGATCTCTGATTGTCTTCAATGAAAGCATTTAGAAATTCTTACACTCAGATGTTCATAATTTAGAATATTAATACATTGCTGCTGATTGTAAATAAGCTGGTACAGTGGAAGCCTGATTGGATGAGCACTAACCAATCAGGAAGGATGGACAAAGAGGGTATCAATACCACCAGACTAGACATACCTAGGCATCATCCCTGATGAGGATGGCAAAGTTTGTCATTGAAACGTCAGTTAAAATCAATACCTGTACCCAGCTAGAAGCCCAAGAAGAGTTTATTCCTGCTATAAATAATGCTTAATTCACTGTTCCCTTCATTTGATTTCTGACTGATGCTGATAGATAACTAGATTTCTCTAATCAATGACTCCAAATTCAATGTAGATTTAGATTATTTGCCTCAACAATAGAAACTTAATTGGACTTTCAGTCATTTCAGTGTATATACATTGTGACTGAGAGCGCTGATGACAACTGTCGGTGACTATCACCGTTCAAATGCACTGAAATCTAGAGAAGGAAAATCAACAGGATCCAGCAGGTCTGAGGTTAGATGGAACAGTTTGATATTGGGATTTTTTGATTAACCTGTACTACTAAATTTAATTGAAAACTAGTTGACATTAATGGATCTTGATCATAAATTTTTCAAACTCACATTAACCAGCTTCAACTCAGGGAAAATACGCCACTCAAAATGAAAAGAAACCTGAATTAGGATGACACTCAAATATATAAATGCAAGCTACTGAAAGAGTTTTCTGCAAGTCTAATCTAAAAAGACATTCACTGACATCTGGTAAAATGATTAGAATTCAAAACACAGTGATTAAGCACAGACACAAGAAATGCTGCAGATGCTGGAAATCTAGAGCTAAATACATAAAGTGCTGGAGCAGACTGTGCCCCTAGAGCACACAGTGATTAAGCAAAAGTCTTCACTAAGCATATAGTGTCTTGTAAAAGTGTTCAGCCCCAAGACTTTGTTCTCATAAATTAGTATTACAACCTGGGGTTTTGATCAATTTAACTGAGAACTTTTATTTGTGAATCTCGTGCTCCTTTTTTTAACACACAATAGAACCCAAAAAACAGGGAGAACTGTAAAGCACGAAAAACTATAATCTATAAAACTATAAAGGATTATACTGTAGCGGTGTGCTACAAGCAGCGCTAAAATTACGACACGGAGTCGGTAACTGCAGTCGAAGGAAAAACTTTATTCGAAAACTTCAGCCTCACTTTTAAGCCTCTGTCAACCGGCCCCCCATGGCGAAGAGGCTCCAAAGCTCTGTGCTCGCAAACCCCCGTAGGCTATCTAATTGTGAGTCGGTTCGGATACGCTAGGAAATGAGGCGCTACATAACCCCCCCCCCCAGAACCGGCGATACACCCCCCAATGTCCACAGCCTGGGCCAGAACCTGCTTGGGAGGTCGGCCTCTGCGCCGAGGCGCCGGAAACTCGGCCGGTTGCGCCAGGTCCACATGGGCCGGCTTGAGGCGGTCCACCGTGAAAACCTCCTCCTTCCCCCCAACGTCCAGCACGAATGTGGACCCGTTGTTCCGGAGCACCGTAAACGGCCCCTCGTATGGCCGCTGCAGCGGTGGCCGATGCCCGCCCCTTCGCACAAACACAAACTTACAGTTCCGTAGGTCTTTGGGTACGCAGGTCGGGTGCCGCCCATGCTGTGAAGTGGGTATGGGGGCCAGGTTACCGAGCTTCTCGCGAAGTCTGCCCAGGACTGCAGCGGGTTCTTCCTCTTGCCCCCTCGGGGCTGGTAGGAACTCCCCGGGGACGGCCAGGGGCGCGCCGTATACCAACTCGGCCGACGAGGCGTGCAGGTCGTCCTTGGGCGCTGTGCGGATGCCGAGAAGGACCCAGGGAAGCTCGTCCGCCCAGTTGGCTCCTCGCAGGCGGGCCATGAGGGCCGACTTCAGGTGACGGTGGAAACGCTCCACTAGCCCGTTCGACTGTGGGTGGTAGGCAGTGGTGTGGTGCAGCTGAGTCCCCAAAAGGCTGGCCATAGCTGACCACAGGCTAGAGGTGAACTGGGCGCCTCTGTCGGAGGTAATGTGGGCTGGTACACCAAAGCGGGATATCCAGGTGGCGAGCAGGGCTCGGGCGCAAGATTCGGAGGTGGTGTCGGTGAGCGGGACCGCCTCTGGCCATCTTGTGAACCGGTCCACGATAGTCAGGAGGTAACGCGCTCCGCGCGACACTGGCAGGGGGCCCACGATATCCACATGAATGTGGTCGAAACGCCGGTGGGTGGGATGGAACTGCTGTGGTGGGGCTTTGGTGTGCCGCTGAACCTTGGCCGTCTGGCAGTGCATGCACGTTCTGGCCCATTCACTGACCTGTTTGCGGAGACCGTGCCAAACGAACCTGCTGGAAACCAGCCGGACAGTTGTCCGGATGGAGGGATGCGCCAAGTTATGAATGGAGTCGAAAACACGTCGCCGCCAGGCTGCGGGGACGACCGGACGGGGCTGGCCGGTGGCGACGTCACAGAGTAGGGTCCTCTCACCTGGGCCCACGGGGAAGTCCTGGAGCTGCAAACCAGAGACTGCAGTCCTGTAACTCGGAATCTCCTCATCTACCTGCTGTGCCTCTGCCAGTGCCTCAAAGTCTACCCCTTGGGAAAGGGCATGAACGGTAGGGCGAGAGAGCGCATCCGCCACGACATTGTCCTTACCCGAGACGTGCCGGACATCCGTTGTGTATTCAGAGATGTAGGACAGGTGGCGTTGCTGGCGGGATGACCAGGGGTCAGATGCTTTCGTAAACGCAAAGGTAAGCGGTTTGTGGTCCGTGAACGCGGTGAAGGGCCGACCTTCTAGGAAGTACCTGAAATGCCGGATTGCCAGGTAGAGCACCAACAGTTCCCGGTCAAAAGCACTGTACTTGAGCTCGGGTGGCCGCAGGTGTTTGCTGAAAAACGCCAGGGGTTGCCAGCGACCTGCGATGAGCTGCTCCAGCACCCCACCGACTGCCGTGTTTGATGCGTCCACTGTGAGGGCGGTAGGGGTGTCCATTCTGGGATGTACTAGCATTGCGGCGTCAGCCAAAGCTTCCTTCGTTTGAACGAAAGCGGCGGCGGACTCCTCGTCCCAGGTAATGTTCTTGCTCGGACCCGACATCAGGGCGAACAGGGGGCGCATGATCCGGGCAGCTGAAGGGAGGAAGCGGCGGTAGAAATTGACCATACCTACGAATTCCTGAAGGCCTTTGATCGTGGTGGGTCGGGGGAAGTGGCGGACTGCATCTACCTTAGCGGGCAGAGGGGTTGCCCCGTCTTTAGTAATCCTGTGGCCCAGGAAGTCAATGGTATCAAGTCCGAACTGGCATTTGGCAGGGTTGATTGTAAGACCGTACTCACTCAGTCGGGCGCAGAGTTGACGGAGGTGGGACAGATGCTCCTGACGACTGCCGCTGGCTATGAGGATGTCATCCAAATAGATGAACGCGAAGTCCAGGTCCCGTCCCACCGCGTCCATTAACCGCTGGAACGTCTGTGCGGCATTCTTCAGGCCGAACGGCATGCGGAGGAACTCGAAGAGGCCAAACGGGGTGATGAGAGCCGTTTTGGGGACGTCGTCAGGATGCATCGGGATTTGATGGTACCCTCGGACAAGGTCGACCTTGGAGAAGATCCGGGCGCCGTGCAGGTTTGCCGCAAAGTCCTGAATGTGCGGCACAGGGTAGCGGTCCGGTGTGGTAGCCTCGTTCAGCCTGCGGTAGTCGCCGCACGGTCTCCAGCCCCCTGTCGCTTTGGGCACCATGTGCAGGGGGGAAGCCCAGGGGCTGTCGGACCGCCGGATGATCCCCAATTCCTCCATTCTCTGGAACTCCTCCTTCGCCAGTCGGAGCTTGTCCGGGGGAAGCCGCCGAGCACGGGCATGGAGGGGTGGTCCCTGTGTCGGGATGTGGTGCTGTACGCCGTGCCTGGGCATGGCTGCTGTGAACTGCGGTGCCAGAACCGATGGGAACTCCGCCAGGACCCTGGTGAAATCGTTGTCGGACAGCGTGATGGAGCCGAGGTGAGGGGCTGGCAACTGGGCCGCGCCCAGGGAGAACGTCTGAAAGGTCTCGGCGTGTACCAGTCTCTTCCTGGGCAGGTCAACCAGCAGGCTGTGAGCTCGCAAAAAATCCGCACCCAGAAGCGGTTGGGCTACGGCAGCCAGTGTGAAGTCCCACGTGAACTGGCTGGGGCTGAACAGTAGCTGCACCTGACGGGTGCCATAGGTCCTTACTGTGCTGCCATTCACGGCCCTCAGGGGGGGACCCGGTGCCCTGCTGCGGGTGTCGTAACTCGTCGGAGGTAAAATGCTGATCTCAGCCCCAGTATCGACCAAAAACCGGCGTCCCGACCTTCTGTCCCACACATACAGGAGGCTATCCCGATGGCCAGCCGCCGTAGCCATCAGCGGCGGCTGGCCCTGGCGTTTCCTGGGAACTTGCAGGGCGGGCGGCAACGGCGGGCTTCTGCGCCCCACCGCTGGTGGTAGAAGCACCAGTGTTCATTGGGCCGGGGGTTAGTGGGCTCTGCGGCCGGGCCAGGACTGGTTTGCTGCCGGGAGCGTGGCTGGGAGATCTGTGCGATGGACGCCCCGCTCACCTTTTTGGCGTTCCACAGCAAGTCCGCCCGGGCTGCCACCTTCCGGGGGTCACTGAAATCCGCGTCGGACAGCAGCAGGCGTATGTCCTCGGGCAGCTGCTCCAGGAATGCCTGCTCAAACATGAGGCCTGTGTGTCCCTCGGCCAGAGACAACATCTCATTCATTAAAGCCGATGGAGGTCTGTCGCCCAAGCCATCCAGGTGCAGTAAACGGGCAGCCCACTCGCGCCGTGAGAGTCCGAAAGTCCTGAGGAGCAGGGCTTTGAATTCCGTGTACTTGCCGTCTGCCGGGGGCGACTGTACGAACTCCGCGACCTGGGCAGCTGTGTCCTGGTCGAGGGAGCTCACCACGTAGTAGTAGCGGGTGTCTTCTGAGGTGATCCGGCGAACGTGGAATTGGGCTTCGGCTTGCTGGAACCATAGGTCCGGGCGCTGTGTCCAGAAACCCGGCAGTTTCAACGAAACCGCATGAACAGAGGCGGCGTCGGTCATTTCTGGTCCAAAAATCGTTTGGACCGTCGGGGTCACCAATTGTAGCGGTGTGCTACAAGCAGCGCTAAAATTACGACACGGAGTCGGTAACTGCAGTCGAAGGAAAAACTTTATTCGAAAACTTCAGCCTCACTTTTAAGCCTCTGTCAACCGGCCCCCCATGGCGAAGAGGCTCCAAAGCTCTGTGCTCGCAAACCCCCGTAGGCTATCTAATTGTGAGTCGGTTCGGATACGCTAGGAAATGAGGCGCTACAATACTATAACTATAAAGGATTATACTATAACTATAAAACTATAAAGGATCTCTCTGTATTTAGCAGCATTCATCTTTCCATCAACCCTGACCAGATTTCAGTCAGCTGCTGAAACGCATCCCCATAGCATGAAGCTACCTCCACCGTACTTTACAGTAGGGAATGGTGTTACCTGGCTGATGTGCAGTACGGTCGGCCCTCCTTATCCACGGATTCAACCAACCGCAGATCGGGAAAACCCGGAAGTTCTCTCTCCAGCACTCATTGTTTGAGCATGTACAGACTATTTTTTTCTTGTCATTATTCCCTAAACAATACAGTATAACAACTATTTACATAGCATTTACATTGTATTAGGTATTATAAGTAATCTAGAAATGACTTAAAAGTACAAGCAGTCCCTGGGTTATGAACGAGTTCCGTTCCTGAGTCCGTCATTAAGTCAGATTTGAAGTCAGAACAGGTACTTCCGGTATTATTTAGCGTCAGTTAGTCAAACGTTTTTCTTAGTATATAGTACATATTTTACCTTTCTATACATATAAAACACTTAAGAAACATACGCATTTCAATAATTAAACCACTGCGTTGCCTAGTAATTATTGTAGCTTTCATCGGGCAGGGCCTTTCACATGCTCCATTACAATTGTTCCAATCATTGACCGACTGCAGCCTAACGCTTTTCCAATGACCAATGGCATTTCACCTCTTTCCGATCGCTTTATTACTTCCACCTTATTTTCAATCGTGATTGTGATTATTTTCATGAACAGAAACACTGCAGACTCAGAGCTTCACTGCCAGGTCCTAATGTCCACTGCACTGAGACATGTTAAATAAAGTCCAGGGTTGAGGTCCAGGGTTCTGCTGGGTCCTAAAGACCACGGCACCGACAGGTTAAATAAGGGACTTCAGTATCCGCGTTTTTTGGTATCCGTGGGGGGGTCTCGGAACCAATCCCCTGTGGATAAAGAGGGCTGACTGTATTAGATTTATACCGCACTTAGCACTGAGGCCAAGAAGTTCCACTTTAGTCTCATCCAACCACAACATCATTTTCCACATCTTTACAGTATCTTCTCAGGGACGCATTGCAAAGCCTTTACAGGCAAGGATGTGTCTTTTTAAGCCAGGGGCTTCAGCCTTGCCACTCTTCCATTACTACCCTTTTTGTGAAAGGCCTTTCAGATTGTGGAGCCATGAACATCATTTCCAGTTGCAGTCAATGACTTCTGCCTTACTTAAGAGTGTTGGTGTCACAGTAGCCTCTCTTACACGTGCCATTCTTCTCCAGTGACTAAGTTTAGAGGGGTTGCCTGACCTAGGCAGTGCGGCTGTGGTGGGACTGCACTGAGCTCCAAGGTATGTTCAGTGCCTTTAAGGTGATCTTGTACCCTTCCCCAGATTTGTGCTTCTCTATTATCATTTCCCTGACTTGTCTTGATGCTCTTTTGTCGGGGGGTGGAGTTTCAAGATGGCGACGTAAGCATCTGCCTTTTAGGCGCTCTTTATTTTTTTAACTATAATCACCCTTTAATTAGATCTTTTCGAACTTAATCATATGAGTTGCTACCTTTGATTGACCCTTTTTTCCTAAAATAATAGTTGATCTAATCTTGTCAAACTTAAAATGGCTACAAGTAAGAAATCGGCTAAGGATCCTGTATCCATCGACGCAATTTCTGGTCTTTTGGACATTAAACTGGATGTTAAATTTGCGGGTATGGAAGGTAAATTGGACAATAAACTGGATGCTAAATTTGCGGGTCTGGAAGGCAGACTAGAAGGTAAATTGGACAGTAAACTGTTAAATTTGGAAAGGAGGATTACTTCGAAAATATCCGATCTTGAAGGAGTTGTTAAATCGCTTGAAACTAAGTTTCAGTCGCAGGCGTTAGTGGTTCAGCAGCTTGGAAATAAGATCACGACTCTTGAACAATCAATTTGTGAAAAAGCACGTACAATTGAAGTGTTAGAGAAGAAGATAGAGTCGACTGCTAAAACTTTAGATCAGTACAAGTTTAAAATTACTGATCTTGAAAATCGTTCTCGCAGACAGAATTTGCGCATCATCGGAATTCCCGAAAAAGTTGAGTCCGGTGATTTAACTGAATTTTTCTCTAAATTACTGTGGGAAATTTTCGGTGGTGAAGGTTTGAAAAATGAACCTGTTATCGACCGCGCTCATAGAGTTGCTTTCGTCTGTGCCTGATAAACCACGAGCGGTGATTGTTCGCCTTCATTATCCTCGTGAGAAAGAGCTTCTAATTCGATTAGCTCGTAAAAAAGGTATGATCTCCTACAGAAATTACTCATTTCGAATTGTTGAGGACTATTCGTATGAAGTAATGAAAGCCAGGATCGCTTTTAAACCAGTGATGGCAGAGATTCATTCGATTGGATTTAAACAAGCTTTAATGTATCCAGCGAAGCTTAGAATGGTGCTGCCCGACAACAGTCTACACTTTTTTAACACTCCTGAAGAAGCGAAGAAATTTGTTGAAGAATATCGATCCTCTAGTGCAACTTGAACTATGAGTTACATTGAAGATTTTTTTTGGAGAGAGGATGTCATTTCATTTTAAGTTTTAACCCTGGAAGTTGGGTTATAACTTTTTATTTTGAACTATGGGTCTGGGTCTTTTTTTTTACTACTATTATTATTGCTTATAGATGCTGTTTTAATTTTTATAATATCCTTTTTTATACACGTTTGTATTTTGTAATAATGAATTATTTTTTCAAAATGTCGTTTCTTCTTCCCATAAGTCTTTACTTTTTATAAGCGTTTATTTGCTTGCCTGTATTTAGAAATGGAACAAAGGTTTTGAATTTTTTTTTAGTTTTTTTTTATATATGTTGTAGTGTCTATTAAATCTTTTTTTTAAAAAAAATTCTATTTTGATAACTTTTTTACTAAATTTTCTTATTAGATTGCTGAATTTATATTCATATTTTGTAATATGGCTTTTTCAAAATGTCGTTTCTTCTTCCCATAAGTCTTGGCTTGTGAAACGTCATCTTTGTATCTGAATATGGAATTTCTTTTTTAAAGATGTATTACATTTTTAAACTTTAATGTTCATTTTTTTTATTAATGATTTTTCTGGTTTTACTATTTTAGTTTTTTTTTGATTTGTCTGATATGTGTGTGTATGTGTATGTATATATATATATATATATATATATATATAGGTATATATATATATATTTTTTTTGCAACTCTATATTTTAATTAGGGTGTTATATAGTTTTTTCTTAAAAAATTTTCTTATGGAGCTGCCATCTTGAAATGGGGGTAATATTAGTATTAGTTTATGCGCCTGCCGCTTGGCTTTCTTTCAAAGGGTGGGGGGAGGGGGGAGGGATCTTTTTTCATGCTTTTGCTTTTTATTTTTTTGCTTTTAGTTTATGGGCTGACTTTAAATTGTTAATAGTGTTGAGGTGTCAGGATCTCCGGTTGCTCCTGAATCAATTTTCCTTCTTCCTAAATTGTGGGTTATGTGTCTTTTTAACCTTTTATGATACACACAATTAATATTGGTATGATGGATAAATCTATTAACTTTATCTCGTGGAATACTAATGGTTTAAATCATCCGATTAAACGTAAAAAAATATTTAAAGTATTCCATAGATTGAACGCTAATATTATTTTTGCACAGGAGACCCATATTAGGAGGGAGGATAATCAACGTTTTTTTAGGTTCTGGAAAGGTCAACAATTTCACTCAAATTGTACCGCTAAAATTAGGGGTGTGTCTATTTTTATAGACGCCTCAATTTCGTTTACACATTATGAAATTATTTCTGATCCACAGGGTAGATTTTTGTTGATAAGTGGTTCACTTTTTAATCGGAAAGTTGTTTTAGTTAATATTTATGCTCCAAACTTTGATTGTCCTGAATTTTTTAAACGTTTATTTACTTCTCTTCCTAATTTGAATGAATATATGTTGATTATGGGTGGAGACTTTAATTGTTGTTTGAATCCTTCGATGGATAGATCTAAACCTATTCGAACTCTTCCGAATAGATCAGCTTTACTTATTAATTCTTTTATGGTTGATTCTGGAATTACTGAAATATGGCGGTTTTTGAACCCTAAAGATAAAGAATTTTCATTTTTTTCACATGTATATCATAGTTATTCTAGAATTGATTATTTTCTTATTGATCATCGTTTATTAACAGATGTTATTGATTGTAAATACGATTCTATTGCTATTTCGGATCATGCGCCTTTGAAGTTATCTATCAAGATTCCGGACTCTTCTATCAATACTAGATCTTGGAGACTTAATGCTACTTTACTTCAAGATCCAGAATTTATTACCTTCATAAAACAACAAATTGACTTATTTTTTTCAACAAACTATAATGAAGAGATTGATAAAGGAATACTTTGGGACTCTTTCAAGGCTTTTATTCGTGGACAAATTATTTCATATTCCGCTGGTAAAAGAAAACAAAGATATTCAGATATAGCTTTATTGGTGGATAAAATTAAAGAAATTGATAAGATTTATTCCGTTACTCCTACCAAAGAACTTTATAAGAAGAGAGTTGAGCTTCAAATGGAACATAGTTTATTATTATCTTCTTCAATTGAGAATCAATTAATTAAGACTAGGGCTCAATTTTATATTCATAGTGATCGAACTGGTAAATTGTTAGCTAATCAATTAAAAGCTATTTCGACTAAGCGACAAATTATTAAAATTCGTAAACAAGACGGTAATTTAACTACTGATTATAAAGAAATCAATAACACTTTTCAAGATTTTTATAAATCTTTATATCAATCAGAATTTGACAGTGACCGGTTTACGATGGATAATTTTTTTAATAACTTGAATATTCCTAAACTGATAGATGAAGATTGTAGCTTGCTTGATGCTCCTATTTCTATGGATGAAATAAGAGAGGCTATCTCATCAATGAATTCAGGGAAAGCTCCTGGTCCTGATGGTTTTATTGTAGAATTTTTTAAAACTTTTTCTTTATTGCTTTCTCCTTGGCTATGTGAAATCTTTAATGATGCGTTTGTTAAGAAGAGACTACCTCAATTGTTTTATGAAGCTACTATCTCTCTAATTCTTAAAAAAGATAAAGATCCTACTTTATGTGCATCTTATCGCCCTATATCATTATTAAATGTAGACTCTAAGATTCTTACAAAAATTTTAGCCATTAGATTAGAAAAGGTATTACCACAGATTATTTCAGAAGATCAAACTGGTTTTATTAGGAATCGATATTCCTTTTTTAATATTAGAAAATTGATTAACATAATTTATACTTCATCACCTACAACCCCAGAATGTGTTATCTCATTAGATGCTGAAAAAGCCTTTGATAGAGTTGAATGGACATATTTATTTAATGCATTGAGAAACTTTTATATCATGGATTAAATTAATATATTATAAACCTGTTGCTTCTGTTCTTACAAATAATTATAGATCCTCTTTTTTTCAATTATCTCGTGGTACGAGACAAGGTTGTCCTTTAAGTCCTTTATTTTTTAATATTGCATTAGAACCTTTAGCTATTGCTATTCGTGAGTCTCCTAATATTTTTGGTATTACCCGTAATGAGAAGTTATACAAATTATCGCTTTATGCTGATGATTTGTTGTTATATATTTCTAATCCTAGTAGGTCTATTCCTGCTATTTTATCCTTGTTGGCTCAATTTGGTAGCTTTTCTGGTTATAAGTTAAACTTAGATAAGAGTGAGTTATTCCCTTTAAACGCGCAAACTTTATTGAATGATAGGATGCCATTTAAAGTTGTTACTGATAACTTTATCTATTTAGGTATAAAAATCACCAAGAAATATAAAGATTTATTTGGACTGAATTTTTTACCTATGCTTCATCAAATTCAGCAACTTACTACTAGATGGTCTCCCTTATTTTTATCATTAGTTGGTCGGATTAATGCTATTAAAATGATGATTTTACCGAAATTTTTATATTTATTCCAAGCTTTACCAATTTTTATTCCTAAATCTTTTTTTGATAATATTGACTCAAAAATTTCCTCATTTGTGTGGCAAAATAAAAATCCTAGGTTAAGCAAAAGGCAATTACAAAAGTCTAAAAAAGATGGTGGTCTAGCTTTACCTAACTTTAGATTTTATTATTGGGCGAATAATATTCGTAACCTAATGTACTGGAAACTAGATTTGAATTCACCTGTGTGCCCACAGTGGGTAAATTTGGAATGTAGTGAGGTTAAGGTGATATTCTATATTTTCCGTTCTTGGTTCTTTTCTTCCTATTGATTTAGCCAAATTCAATAAACAGATATCTAACCCTGTTGTTAAACATACACTACGAATTTGGTTTCAATTTCGCAAATTCTTTAATCTGAAAAACTTTGCTCTGGACAGCCCTATTTTATGTAATTTTTTTTTTAAACCTTCATTGACAGATCAAGCTTTTAGTATATGGAAAAGGAAAGGTATAAAATGTTTTCGTGATCTTTTTTTTGAAGGTACTTTGATGTCTTTTGATCAACTATCCAACAAATTTGAATTACCTAAATCTAATTTTTTTAGATACTTACAAATTAGAAATTTCTTACATAAAATTCTTTCATCTTTTCCTAACTCAACTCCATCGGATTTTTCAGATTTGATTTTTACTTTTAATCCTTGTCAGAAGGGATTAGTAGCTTTTATTTATAACATGATTATGAAGATACAGCCAGAAATATCGGATAGAATTAGACAAGAATGGGAAAAAGAACTTCGATGTAATATATCAACAGATAAATGGGAAAAAATTTTACAAATGGTTAATTCCTCCTCTATTTGTGCTAAACATGCTTTAATACAATTTAAAATTGTACATAGAGCTTATATGTCTAAAGATAAGCTTGCCCGATTTTATTCGCATATTAATCCTCAATGTGACAGATGTCACTTAGAAGTGGCTTCATTGACTCACATGTTTTGGACATGTCCCACTTTACATAACTATTGGAAGGACATTTTTGATGTCATTTCCTCAGTATGGAATATCGATTTACAACCCCATTTTATTACTGCAATTTTCGGTATACCAAATGAAGATGGCAATCAGCTTTCCCCTTCAATCAGACGAATGATTGCCTTTGTAACATTAATTGCCAGAAGGTCTATATTACAAAACTGGAAAGAAGTAAATCCTCCTACTACATTTCAGTGGTTCTCCCAAACTATTTCTTATTTGAGTTTGGAAAAAATCAGAAGCACTATCTTTGATTCTTCAATTAAATTTGAAGAAACCTGGGGACCATTTATTCGACACTTTCATATGAATTAATTTGGCCTATTTCAGATCCTTTTCTCTACTTATACTTGTTCAGGTATGGAGTTCCGGAGTTCTTTTCTTGACACCTTTATATATTTATAAAGTGCTATTATTGCCCATGTTAGTTTTAGTTTAGTATTTTTTTTCAATATATATTTTTTCTCATATATAATTTCAATTTTTTTTTTCTTCTTTTTTCGATGATTATTTTTGGTTTTTTTTCTCATATATATTTATATAGACTTGATTGATTTATGTACCTTTGGTTGATGGATGTTTTAATAGGATATTATTATCCTATTACTAATGTAATCTCAAGTTTATTGAATCTGTAATCTATTCATTATTATGTGTTGTTTTTTTTATATATGAAATTTAATAAAAAGATTGAAAAAGAAAGAAAGAAAGCTCTTTTGTCTTCATTTAAGTTTGGTCTGTTCTAAATCTACCATACTGTTGGACCTTACAGAGAGAGGGTGTATTTATCTTTATGACTTTATTGAAAACAGCTTATCTTCCAATTTTCTACATCAACAAATGTCGTGAGTTGGTAAGGTAATATATAGTATTACCCCTGAGGAAAGTTAGCATAGTAATTACAAAAGGGATGAATACCTTTTCAGGCTCACAATTTTAGATTTTAATTTTTAGTAAATTGTTGATAAGTTTTGGAATTTTCTTTTGATTTGACATGATGCACAATGTTTTTTTAAGATTCCATCAGAAATCCTCCTTCAATATATTTTAAATTTAGAAAATGAGACAATAAAATGTGAAAATATTTGTGGGGGCTGAATACTTTTTCAAGGCACTGGTTATATGCTCTTTTGTAATAAATTGTGGTTATTTTTAGTTTGGAGTCACATTAAGATCTGCTCTACAAAAACAAATGACCTGAAGAAACTAACGTCGGAAGTGAATAGCCGTCTTGGTCATATCAAAACACAGCTGGAGTAACCATTTACAGGCAGAAATATCAAATTAATATATTTCTTCCAACAAGTTATAGATGCTACAGTAAGTTCCTTTAAGCTATTTGAATGGCACTGGCTGAAATTATTTAAATTAACTAAACATTTGTTTGATTGGATTTCAGAACATAGAAATCATTCAGATTGACATCTACCGGACATCCTTTATCACATGGGAAAATCTTGTATGTCTTCGAGCAATTTTTGTGTTGTACATGGCAAACCAATTCAGCTTATCTACTGGATATCTGAAAGGAAGCCCCCTCATAATTACATAGCGATCTCCTCTGACAGGAAGTAGCTGATATAGAACTACTACCACCCACCGATATTTTGACAGTATCATTTTGGGACTATATATAGCTCCACTGAGAAGCTATTGCACTATTATCCCAAATAACTCACAGGATATCTTAAACATGTAGAATTAACCATTTCAGTGAAGCTTCTTTTAATTTTGGATTATGTTCTGATCACGCTTCTGTCAAGGGCCTGAAGATATTTTTCTACATTAAAAGCATTGAGTAAATCACTGTAACTTTGATTGATTGCCTTTCCAATTTCATGCTGCTGGAAGGTGCCCTTTTATCTTCCAGAACACTGATCACATGCTGGGTAGTGTTACAACTGGACATTCCCCTCAGCCATAAAGATTGTCAAGGCCCCGCATCGACATTGTTTCCAGCATTGGCACCAGCTACTTCTGTTCTGAGTGGCAACAAGCACACCTAAACATGTTACCTTGAAACTAGATGCAGCAGCAGATTCCCTATTAAATCATTTCTCAACAGTAGAAAGGCAACAACTGTAAGAGGCGCGGATAATTTTTGCCCACAGTGAATACCAGGTCCCAGTACAAAGGCCCAAAGCACATCCCTCAAGAAGCCGATGTTTAAAATTAGGAGAATGAAGCAAAGGTTGGAATGATTTTTGCCTTCAATGTTTTCATCAGATTTCTGAATGGGCATTGAACCCCTGGTCACTACCTCACTACTTTTAACTATTTAATATATATAAACTTACAGTAATTCACAGTTTTTATTATCATGTATTGCAATGCACAGAAACAACAAATTTCACGAGATATGCCAGTGATATTAAACTTGACCTTGATTCATTTTTCTTGATCAAAAGACTTTGAGTCAACTGGAGTTGATAAAAAAAGTAGACAGACTTCCTGTGATGGTTACCCTGTGACTGGTGACATTGTGTTTTATGCTGAAACAAGTAATAAAACAGAAAACATTGGTGCTAGATTGTCAAGATTCAGACATTCCAAATTCCACCACTGCTTGACATTTAAAAAGAAAGAAATCTGCAGACAGCACATTGTACCTTCCTTTCTCATTGCCTGCACACAAAGGTGCAGGAGCACAAGTTCAATGTCAGGTGTGAGTCCATCGGTGGCACTTGCACCTCTGCGTCACTGAGTTTAAAGCCCAAATCCCACTACAGGGGTTTGAACTAATGGTGCAGTGCTGTACTGGGAAGGAGGGCTGCACCTTTCGAGATACTGTCTTTTGGACGAGACATCTGCTCTCTCAGCTGGATGCTGCGTCACAAACTTGCAAGTAGACAGTGGAAGTTGTGTCTGTTGCCAACATTTATCATCCATTTAACAGCACTAAAACAGACTGTCATGTCTGCTTTTGGGAAGAGTTTGTGGGCAAATTGCCTGCCACATTTTCCAGTGTTTAACGATGACTACCCTTCAAAAAGTACTTCACTGGCTATCTTGAGCTCTTGAGAGGAGCTTTGTAAATACATAGAGGGCCTCATCCTGAAACATCAACTGATTTTCCTCTCCTTGGATACAGTCTGAGTTGCAGAGTTCCTCCAACTTTTTGTCTGTGTTGTAAGTTCTTTCACAAGATAATAAAACAGCCAGGAATTTATGAGGAATTGCTTGGCCGAGAAAGTACTTTGAAGGTAAGATTTGTTACATGGAGTGAAAGCAGCATGGATCCATTTAAAAAGCAGACTGATAAACACGTGAGAGTGGACGGAACAGTAGGTCAAGGTGGTGATGGTGTGAAAGGAAAGAGGACGGATTTTGAGCTTAAACAGCAGCATCAACGAACTGGGATGAGTGGCCTATAAACTGAGGTGTGAATCGCATCTTTGAATCAAAATTCTGGGCTGCTGCAACACTGTTTGAAGGTAGTAAAGAGGAAGTATTATTCCTAGTGGACAGGACCAATGTCACTTATCCTAATCTCACTTTTAGATCTTAAGAGCTAATTAAAAACAACTTGGTGAGAAACAAAATGAGGAAAAGTTTGATGTAGCAAGCTGCCAGTGAAAGATACAGAGAAAGCAGCATAAATGTTGGGCAACTTTGGAAATGGGAGACGGCAAAATATGTAAATCAAGTGGATAAAGGGGACTGAGATCAACCCCAAGTGTTGGGTAATGGTTGAGGGGTCTTTAAAGTTACTTAAAGGTTCTTAAAAGAAATTTCAAACAGTTTGGATTTATAACTGACTGATACATTTCAGGCAATATCACCTCCTTGGTCTATATCACTTCACCATTGATTTTTCCTCTTACTTTGTCATTATTGCCTTCCTTGGGTTTGCAGAAGCGAGTCCCAGTCCTCAACGAGGGACTTCTTAGTATTCACCACCAAGTACATACAGGAAGTCAGTGTATCAAACACAGAGCTTGAATGATTTTTCTGGAAACTAAGGCACCAAAGGTATGTGCGGCTAATGCAGGAATGTATTACTGAGGTAAATGATCCAGTATTATTGACTTGTGGAATGGCCTTTTCTTGCTTGTTATAATAGTTAAACCATTTATGATGAATAGAAAAATTTGTAATCAGATTAATCTTTAAAGTGTCCTCAAGAAAACTGCTATGTAAGCAAAAAGGACTAGAAGGTCCTCAGTCTTAAAAATTTAACTTAAGCAAAAGTGTGCCACTGGACTCACACCCACTGGGAGTGATGCTATATAATCAGATCAAATCATTAAAGGCAGACAATAAAATACAGTTCATTGGTAATGAACCAAGATCCTTTTTGTACATTGTCACACATGCAATGTGATTGCACAGAGAAGCGGTGTGGATCACACACTTAGGAGTTCGTCCCAGAAATTAGGTCCATATGACTCAGTATCCAGATTAAAATAAACAGTTTGCATTGATCCAGAGCCAGAACTATTTTGCCTCTATTGTGGTACAACCAGCTTACAGCAAGAAAAAAGGTTGTGGTGACACAATAAAGTTGTGTTGAGGTACTGCAGCTGGGGTGGAGTAGGTGGAAAATGGGGGCAAATGCCCAGCTGGTAAAGCAGGGCAGGTCCAATTATTCCAGTTATTTATCAACCGCGGAGCCACTTTGTTCCCAAATTCTCCAATTTTAAGGAACTTCTCTAAAGTGACATCTAAGCCACCCACTCAAACCAGCACACACATTCTCAGTACAAACTCTTAACATGTGGGTCTGAGTTGGAAGCCTCTCCTCTCTGAATTCAAAGGCTGCACTCTCAGATGCAGATGTGGATCGGGGCTGAAATTTAAAGCAGCTTTCCTTTACTATCTGCAAGATTTTGTTTTGGACGAGGCATCTGCCCAATGATGTGGATGTAGACAAAGACAGAGGGGGAGAAAAAGCAAAGGGCTTGCCTGGCTTCCTGGCCAAAATGCCTTCAAAGTGAAATACTTGGCTAACCATTTATTTGATGTTAATGCATCCTTCCTCTGGCTCCATTAGTTTGTGGGTTTTGCTTAAACAAACTACATCCCCTTCTCTTTCCTTAACTCGTTATTTTTTGGATATCCAAATTTCTGGAACATGGAGCTAAAACTATAGAATGATTTTCCAAATCAATAAATTTCCTTTGCTGTTGATGTTAAATCATCCATAAATTGTGCATTTTCTTACTCTTAAATCCATCTCTCTCCTGTCATCAACTCCATTCTACCATCTTGGATTCATTAAAGATCCCGTCATCATAGCTTTGATCTAAAGCTGCTTTTCAGAAATAAATTATCCTAATATGGAAAGGAATATTTAAGTTATGAATCAAAAAACAAATTTAATGCAATGGAGATATGTGTTTAACATTGGCAAAAGCAATAAAAAGATAGAAGCTCAAATAGCATGTCAAGGGTGAATATTGAAGGAGAGGAAGAAAAAGAAGAAAATTAAACCTACAGTTTTTTTGTGACAACAAATGAATCTCTACCACATGTTCTATAACATATAATTAAATACAATGGATTCCAGTTACATGTGACCCATTGGGACCAGTATATTTTGCCCCAATTAAGCAACTGCCACGATTGGCCGAGGTTTCTTGGAAATAGTTAAAAAGGTATAAAAAATATAAACTGTGTCACAAATTATGTACTGAAATGAAATACAGAGCCACCTAGAACACTGCCAATATTCCTGCAGTATTAGAGAACAATGTGTTAGTTCCTAACATTTATCGATAAACGAATTCATCCATATCACGTTCTTTTGAAAATGTAAAATGAAACTGTAAATGAACAAAATCAGTGCAAACACCTAGTACAGACAATGGAGTGCCTTCATACAGTGCTGTTGACCACTGCTTCATTTTCACTGTAACATTCAGATATCTTCAAGTTCTTTATAGCTTCTACCTTGTTGAAGTAGTGGAAGTATTTAATGTTCATTCTCAGCCGTTTCTGGCAACTCCCAACCCCAATGCTTGAAACTGCAGCGAGCAAAAGTGTTCTGAATTGTCGTACTGCTTATTTCTCACCAACTATCAGTGACAAAAATCACTGCTTTTTGGACATAAACACAGTCAACTGGTGCTACTTAAAATTGCTCACTTGAAGCATAGCCTAACAGCCACACAGGTGCACACGACTAACACTGGTTAGAAACTGCTTGGCAACAGTCCCCTGCAACAATTAAGCGGCATAATGTCCCAAATAAACAAAGGGAATCCCAACTAATTTCTCGATTAGTTTTCGTTATTTAGGAGCTGTGCCATCAGCAGTAGCCTCGATTAACCGATAGCCGAAATTAACCAGAATCCATTGTACTTCCATTACATGGTTCTTTCACAATTAGATCAAAATGTATTCCTTCATGCTTTTGATGTATTTTGCCATCTTTATAACCAGCTGGGTCTCAGTATCAGAGCTCCTCATAGTTTGAATGTGCACTGCAGCTGTTGAAATTCTGGTGGCTGGTTACAGACTGCCAACTTACAAGAATTTCACTCAGCGACGAGCAAGAAGTCCAGCAGCAATTAAACTGTACTTCCTACAAGCAAAAGGAAATCCTTTGGATCTGATTACTGAAATGTGTCTATCCCATCCAAATAATCAATTATTTCACATCTCCACACTGCAAGACCCAGCTGACGGTCCAGAGGTACTGCACGTGCTCAGTAGAACATACCGCAGATTCCGGACTACAGAGCGCACCTGATAAAAAGCTGCACGCTCTAATTTTAGAAAGAAAATCAATTTTGTACTTGTACAGGCCGCCCCGGATTTTAAGCCGCAGGTGTCCCACCTTGTAATATGAGATATTTACACAGAAAGATATTACACGTGAGGATTTTTTAACTTTTAATTAAATCCGTATGGTAACATAAACAAATACATATTGCAAATGCTTTTTTTCGAACAGTGCCTGTAACACAGTTACTTTTAAATATACATACGTATCGGTAACACACAAATTACATTGCGTATACTTTTTTACTGAACAGTGCACGAACAACATTCCAATATCTCCTAACGACTGGTAAAAAGAATATATATACTGCAGCCTACCAGGAAAAGTTATTGATCGCCTTCTTCATCTTCCTCCTGCGCACTAAAACCATCAAAGTCCTTCAGTGTCCGAATTGAATAAAACCTCAGGATCTCATCACTCACTTCAGTCTCTTCGTTGTCGCTCTCACTTGAGCGCACGCGGCCCTCTTCATCACGCAGCAGTCCAGCCTTTCGAAACCCGCTGGTGATGGTGGATGTTGTGACACGGCTCCACGCATTTAGGATCCACTGGCAGACTTGAGTTAAAGATGCTCTTCAAATTTAATAGAAGTCTCAAAAGTACCACTTCTAATTTTTTCTAAATTTAAACATAACATAGTTTGAGAAAACCAATTAAATACAGTGGGAGGATCAATTTCTTTCCAATTCAACAATATAGATCTTCTAGCCATCAGAGTTAGAAATGCAATCATTCGACGGGCTGAAGAAGATAAATGCTGTGAATCTAACATTGGTAAACCAAAAATTGCGGTAATAGGATGAGGTTGTAAATCAATATTCAAAACCGCAGAAATAATATCAAAAATATCTTTCCAATATTTCTCCAAAAATGAACACGACCAAAACATGTGAGTTAAAGATGCAATTTCAGAATGACATCTATCACAAATAGGACTTATATGAGAGTAAAAATGAGAGTTATGGAGACCATTTATTCAACATTTTCATATGATGTAATATGACCCTGTGCCAAGTACATTTGATTTCCTAGCTTTTAGCTTATGTATTTTGAGAGGACCGGAAGTGACGGCATTGATGAATACTTATTTTTGTGAGATATTATAAACAGCCCACTTTTTTTTTCTTTCTTTTATATTACTTATTAGTTATAGTTATTAGATTAGATTAGTTAGTTTTGCATTATATAAATTTTTTTTTGTTTTTTTTCTTTCTTTTTTCTGTTTTTTTTATATTATACATTATGAAATATTTAGATTTACTATGTCCATACATATATCTTATGGCTTATGTCTTGGTAAACTCATTTATATTGTAACTATTATGTATGCTTTTTTTTCATATGTAATGGAATGTGTATGTTGGTAATTTCTTTATCAATATATCATCTGTATTCTGTCCATATTACTAATATTAATAAAAAGATTTAGAAAGAGTTAAAGATGCTCTTCGCATGCGTCCTGTTTTGGTAAAGGATTTCTCGCCGCTCGTCATCCAAGCCTCCCACTCAATGCGCAGCACCACTTTAAATGCCCGGTTCATGCTGATGTCCAGTGGCTGCAAATACTTCATGGTGCCCCCAAGAATCACAGCTGGAATTGAGTTTGTACTCTTGATGGCAGCTTTCACTGAACTTTCATTGTCAGCCGCTTAAAAAATCACCATCGGTGGAAGCTTTAGTCCGGATGCTGTGCAGCTCAGAACACAAGTAAAATGCGTTCTCTCATGGCCACTTGTTTTCAGTGTGATGGACGAGTCACCTTTTTTATTAACAGTCCGAGTGAGAGGCAGGTCAAACGTCAAAGGTACTTCATCCATATTTATGATATCATCTGGCCCGATGGAATTCTCCGCCATCTTTGTTTGAGTGAATGTGCGGAAGTTAGCAAGCTTTTCCTCGTGGTCGGGAGGGAGCTGCTGACACAGAGTCATGCGTACCCTGACGGACAGGCCTTTTCGTCTCATAAATCTAAAACACCATGACGGCCCACCTCTAAAATCTTCGATTTTCATTTTGGTGGCGATTGCTTTAGCCTTCAGTCTGATCTGCATGGTGGAAACAGCGTGGCCGCCTGCTCTCTGTGTGTTAACCCAGTCTTCAAGAAAGTTTTCAAGTTCGGGCCATCTGCTATGATTACCTCTGAAAGCTTTTGTCGTCTTTTTGCATTGACTCAGTTCTTCATGCTGACGTCTCCACCGTCTCAACATCGATTCATTTATGCCAAGATTATGTGCAGCAGCTCAATTTCCTTCTTCAACCGCCAGATTGATCGCCTTTAACTTAAAAGCTGCATCATATGCTTTTCTTCGAGTGTTTTCCATGTTGATGAGGGTGAGTACAAATGACTGATTTACAATAATTTAATTGTGAAAGTGCGCTTGATTTATCGTACAATTTCATTGGACCTCTGTGAACTACTCATCAATTTTATTGGTCTACTGTTACGAGGCAAAATGTTTTTGGCGGCATGAAAAAAAACATGCATTAGCCGCACCGTAGTATAGGCCGCAGTGTTGCCGCAGTGTTCAAAGCGTGGGAAAAAAGTAGCGGCTTATAGTCCGGAATTTACGGTATTTCTTTCAATATCTATGTGCCAAAATGTGAATCAGCATCAAATCCAACAATATAAAATGCAATTTAAAAAGATTCTTCGGGGAAAAGAAGGGAAATGGTTGTATCAAATGATCTGAACCCACTAATGACTGATGCAGCTTGAATCTGCTTTTTGGCATCCAGCAGCAATGCCACACATTTACAGTATTCAACAAAGGGTTTGCACAGTTTCCCTTAATAAGGGAAATTGGGCCCAATTATAATTCAATTACTGCACAGTAATTGAGAAAGGACTACGGTGGAGAACCTGAAGGCAGATTCAAGCTCTCACCAGTATCTGAGAAACTTCTGTACATGCAGTGCACAAAAAAATCCGCAGAAGCTGGAAACCCAAAGCAACACACTCAAGATGCTGGAGGAACTCAGCAGACCAGGCAGCACCTATGGAAAAGAGAAAACAGTCGATGTTTTGGGCTGAGACCCTTCATCAGGACTGGACATCCAGTACTGGCCTTGACCATTCCTGAGACAAGGACAAATAGGAAAATGAGTGTCACTGGAATAAAGGATAAGAAAAAGAGAATTTCTCAATTCCTTTTAATCTGCTAGTAAAGATGCTTCACAAGTAATGACTAAAGATTTGATTAGCTTTATTTGACATGTGTGCATTGAAACATACAGTGAAATGAGTTGTTTTATCAAATCAAACCAGTGCAGATCATGCTGGGGGGCAGCCCGCGTGTGTCCAGCACCAGCATACTATGCCCGCAACTCTCTAACCCAAACCAAACTTTAGAATGTGGGAGGAAACCAGTACTCAGACGTAACCTGCACAGTCATGGGGAGAATGTACAAACTCCTTACAGACAGCAAGGGGAAATCAAACCCCAACCTTACAGCTAATGCTGTAAAGCTGTTACATTAACCACTATGTTACCAGGCTGCTCTGGGTACAGTGGCCCTGGCTCCAAGCAAAAATAAAGCCTGATTAAACTGTAACCATCTTAACGCATCTACATAATTCTTTATGGGCTGCATTGCAAACCTTTAAGAGAACATAATTAATAAAAATAAACTTCATTAAAATGTATTTGTAAAACACTAATGGCAGCCTTCTAAGAAGTTAGAAAAACCATTCTCACAATACAGTATTTTAGAATACAGGGGACAAGTAAGTTGAGGTGTGAGGTAATGTAAATGTAGCTATCGTAGGAAGATAAAATGGTTCTAGTTCAATATTTCCCAAAATCCTTTGCTGCCAGAGTCTTCTTTGTACCATGCATGGAGCATTCATAGTTCAATTGCTGAAGATTGACTCATAATATTACTCAAGCCTTTCATTTATTGGATTATTCTTGTGAAGGGTCAACGTTTGCTTCTTAGATATGGCAAGGTCTTTTCTGAAGTCTAGAGCCAACATGACTGAAGGAAGAGGGGATAAAGTAAATCAACAATAATATCTAACATAGAAAAAACATACTTAAAGTACATAAAGTCCCAAAATATCCAACCAAAACTGATGCCATGTAAAGAACAAAAACAGAACTTTGGATATATGCTCAACCGATCACTTAAGACAGAGAGGTGTAGAAATGGAGAGAATACTAAAATCTTTAAAATTTTTTAAATTTACTTAAATAACTTGTAATTTTGGCATATATTATCTCTGTTGATGTCTTCATTTAGGCCATAAAAGCATTTTCTAACTGCAACTTGATAAAAATGATTCCCTTATTACTATTTGACCTTTTCCTTTCAAAGTTGGCAATCCATTAACATTTCTCAGCATAATTAAATCCACTCGTAATTGGATCCTAAGGGATGGTCATTATTTTTGTTTATGTCTAGATGTGACCGTCATGATTTTATGGTTAGTTTCTCTTACTATCCCATGGTCACGACAGCAAAAAATGTAAATCATGATGAATTGGAAGAATTTGCTAGTAAATCAAACAGAAGAAACTCGGCTCAAATTCAATATTAGGAAAAATATATTAATTTAAAGAGATTGTATAATTCACTAAATGATCCCACAAACCCAAGTGGTTTTTTAAAAGGAATCAACTAGATAAAACACGGCACCTCTCATTCATCTCTTGAAGCCCTGCAGTTAAACTACTGGTTGATTTCACAAAAGAATGAAGATTTTGGCTTAACCTTTCAAGTTGGAATCCTACTGGCAAACTACTCATTCTAGAAAAGTGATCATGATCGACACAACTGGAAAACCTATGGCTTGATGCCAAACTTCCTCTGCGTACAGTGAAAGAGCCCTGGCTCCAGTCACTAGTGCAGCCCAACAAGCAGCCAACTTCTTCATCTTGTTGTCACACAGTTTATTTTCCCCTTTTTGGCTGTGTGAAATCTCTGATCTCTGTAGGAAAAGCACTGCACAACATAACATCAGGTTAAATTACAGATACCCAAGATATTCGATTTCATATCAGTGACAGCTTTTGAAAGAGTGGCAAAATGGCACTTCTCTTCAGTTTCTCTGGATTAGGATAAATGAGGAAAGAGTAAGACTCAACTGGGATCTACACTTAATGTTTTACCTGGACGGAATTATATGTGTACAGGTGTTATATTAGTCCAGGTATAAAAGTACTTAATGATTAAGGTACTGAGAGGCTGCTGTTGTTCACATTAAGAAGCAAGGGAAAAAAATAAGAGCAAAGATGAGATGGGGTGGTGCAGTATGATTCAGCTCACGTCGTTATTTCCTGACAGCTCCAGTGACATGGGTACAATCCCAACACTGCCATTGTGTATGTAATAACTCAGTAGTATGCAAGTAATATTGTACACATATTGTTTAACTATTCTTGTCTGTTTAAATAATGCATTACAGGTTACATGTAAAAATACCTGAATTGCATATGTCACAACGGTACCACATCATATGTGTGTGCCTCGCTTAAACTTTAAAACTAAGTTCACAAGGTATCCCCGGCTCTCCCAAGTTTTTATTTCAAGTAGTTTTATGATTTGAAGTTACAAAACATAGGAGTGGTGGTGAGTAAGTTTCACAAACAAACCTGAGACAACAGTCTACCTGTTAAAGAACAGCGAGACGTTCGAGTTTTAAAAAAGCAGAGTGAGAAATGGTCAAGTAAAAAATAGATGCACATGCTTCTTTGGAAACGTAGAGAGACACAGTCAAGTTTAAAAGTAGGTAGAAAATGGACAAATTTGTGATTCATAAACAGTGGTAATAATCATAAATTTCAAAAGAGCAGAAATGACTGACTACAACAGAAAGATAAACACGTTCAATTGCACAGCAGATAACTGGAATATGCATACTGAGAAAATTGAGTAGATGGAATAGTCAATGACAAACAAGTACCAAGTTTGCTGAGTGGATTGGGTGGAAAAGCACAGCTTGCTTATAAATTTGGCTGCTCCAACCAAACCAGTCAATATGGGGGTTTGCTGATATTGTGAAAGCAATGCAAGTACATTTAGAACTGAAAACTTTGTTGATTGCAGAATACTTTAGGTTTCATAAGCAGAAGCAAACAGAGGAGAAGTCCTCTTCAGCATAAGTGGCTGAATTAAAGAGATTGTCCAAACATTGTCCGTTCAATGATAGACTTAATGATACACTAAACGATTGCTTAGTTTATAGAATCTCACAAGAAAGCATTCAAAAATGGCTTCTCGCTGAACCACAATTTATATTTAAAAGAGAAGTTCAAATAGCTGTATCAATGGAAACAGCAGACAGAGATGCAACTGAGTTGTAGTCAGGAATGGAAGTGAGAGTGAACAAAATTTCAACTTCTAAACAGAAACCCACCTGGCTGTACAAATTGTGTTACCATTGTGGCAGGTGCTCACATACACAATACCAATGCAAGCTTCGAGGTAAAGCTTGCAGAAAATGTAAAAACGTAGGACACATACAAAGAGTATTTTAGCCAGGCAAAAATAAGTGGACATCACAGTGAACAGAAAAGGATAAAAAATCAAGTTGCAATTTTAAAAAGAGCACTGTTCTACATGCTGTTGATGAAAGATCTGTTAATGATGAAACTGGGTAGCCTTGAGATTTACAATGTGGAAACTAACAATAGACAAGCAATATAGCTTACCCCATAAGTGAATGGCAAATTAACTAAAATGGAACTGAATAATGGCTCAGCTGTTTTAGACTTTCCAAAACAAATACTGGAAAAAAGATAACATGTGAGAATGACATTAGTTACAGTGAAACAACCAACAAGCTACATTGGGATTATATGTGGTAAAAACAGGAGGGCCAGCATTGTGTGGATATGACTGGCTGAGACAAATGCAACCTGACTGGAGATTTATTTGCATAACTCACCCCCTCTAATAGAGTCAACTGAAAGCAAATTAGGAAAGGTACGGGATGATACTGCATCTGACTCCATGCTGTACACCATGAACCATTGCCCAACAGAGGGCAAACTAGCATTGGTGCCAACATCTGTGCCTCTGGTTGGAAAGCACTTTATATCAAGGAAGGAACATACTACTTAGAGGAATTATGAAAGTGACAAAAGAAGTAGTTGACTACAACAGTTTTTTCAAGCAAAATACTTGTGAAAGCTTCTGATACGCAGTTACTTGTGAAATGTGGTTTGGTTTTAAGAAGGAATAAAGTTCAAGGAGCTTCAGGAAAGTTGCAAGCATTCAGCTTTTGTTTATTATTTGTTTATTGTTTGTTGTTTATTATTTATGGTAATGCCTGCACTGTTTTGTGCACTTAATGCAGTCCTGGGTGGGTCTGTAGTCTAGTGTAGTTTTTTTTCTGTGTTGTTTTTACATAGTTCAGTGTAGTTTTTGTATTGTTTCATGTAGCACCATGGTCCTGAAAAACATTGTCTCATTTTTACTGTACTGTACCAGCAGTTATGGTCAAAATGACAATAAAAAGTGACTTGACTTGTACAAAGAACCAAAACCAACTCCACAAGCCTTACAGTTATTGCATGAACTTCAAGACAAAATACTGTTCGTAAAAGTAGTTGCAAAGACCAAAGCCTAGCTGGATGATGGATGGCCAGAAAGACAGGAGTCAATAGAAATACAAAAACAGCAGATTCATCAGATGTTGTGGATGAGGAAACCATGGGGAGAGATCAGATTGCAAAGGGAGCAAGAGAAGGATTAATAAGAGAAAACTCCAGAAAACGTGACAACTGCTGCTCCAACAAACCCAAGCGGTTTACAAAGAAGCCACCTGCACTCAACAAAACCCTTCCTATTAGATTTCTCCTATTTTATTCGGAGTGGAATGCTAACGGTAGCCTATTCAGTTTCAACAAGATGTCAGCTGTGTGGAGCTTGCATGTTCTTCCTTTGACTGAATGGGTTTCCTTTCACATTCCCAAATACAGAGTGAAAGGCTAACTGGCCACTGTAAATCTCCCCTATCATGTAAGTAAGTGGTAGAATCTAGGGGAATTGATGGAATCGTGGGGTGGTTAAATTGTGATTAATGTAAATTGGGTGCTTGATGGTCAGTGTAGAACCAGTGGGCCGTGACTCTACGATTCCATGACTTGTGGTTGTTTCTTATTAATTACAAAGATTACAGAGATCTTTAGGTTCCAAAGACCACACCAAAGCAGAGCATGAAACCCTGTGACTCGTACCAATACAATGAGGAAAACCCTCTGCACGCATGCTTTTTCACCCATTACCATAAGAGTTTGATTCAGTCCTGAACGATTGTGACTAAAAAGATAATAAATTGAATTTACATTTCTTTCGAGCAGCAGCTTGTGAGTTCCAGCCAGTGTGTTTACACAGAAACATGGGAATTAAACAAACAATGTAAACATGGGGCTTTCAGTGAGCTTGCCAGGAATTTTATAACCCTCTGATACAAAGTCACAGTCTTCATATGGGTCTCTGCACAGTGATACTTGGTTGTTAGGCAGTCCCTACAGATGAAAGAGGGAGACTAAGTTAGAAGTTAGGTCTTTCAAATCCTCAGCACCTCCACTGAACAAGAACTAGGTGCAGACAGCAAGCTCCATTCACTCTGAGTGCCAAATCTGAAATAAATTTGAATTTCATCTCTATGACCCAAGCTGCACTACCATTTTGATTTGAATACTGAGCTGAAGAGTTGTCCAGAAGACATGCTCCTGCACTAGCTCCCACTGACAAACAATAGCAGCAGAAGCAAACGCCCCAAAAGTCCAAAAAAAGGTGTGCTGAAGAGGATCTTAATAAGATTCTTCTGTTTCCTTCTCAGTTCTGAGCAAGGTCTCCAACCTGGAAGAACCTCTGTTCTTCTTTGCACAGATTCAGCCTGAGTATTTCCAACAATTTCTCTTCTTTTTATATATAAAATTCTTCCACAAGCATGCAATGTGTTTGCGTTACATAAAAGCAGATCTCACATAAAATGATCAATATATCCTGGAACCTCACGTGAATGTACAATCAGTTCTCATGCCATAATTGTATGACTCTTTGACTCTTCATTCTTGAGTCTGAACTTGATCCCTGCCTCACAACTCACTGCAGCTAGGGTTAAGTGTTAGATGTGCTATGATACAATTCCCAGGCATAAAGACTGGAGGCCACTGCTTAATGCTGAGAACGTTTACACGAAGACTTCATTTGTATCTGCTTCCACTTTGAATCTCACTTGTGCAAACAAGGAGAAAGAGTCCCTAATGAACAGCAAAACACAGTCTGTCTCTATACATTTCTCTGAGGCTTTTTTATACCATTAACTGCCTCTAAAGACTAACAGTACACGCTCTCTTAATCTCAAACCCCATGAGAGGAATTATGGAGATTTTCTTTTCTTTATCCAGCATTTAACTCTTGTGCAGGACCCTACAGCTTCCTGTTAGAAAGACTGCTGGTGAGTGCTTGATATTAACTGTCATTATCTTGGTTTTAAGTATTCCAAGGAGAAACAAACAATTGGGATTTGAGTTGTGTTGTTAAAGGGCCCTTTCTTCTCTCATTGCCTTTAGATATTAGGAACATACAGTTTTAAATAATAGAAGCACTGTATTGCTGTTATTACCAAACTGAATCCAAACATTACATTCAATGAACTGTGTTAACTACCAGAATTCCTTATATAAAAATAAAAAATAACCGACACCTTAAAATATTAAATCTTTGAAATTAATTACAATTAATCAAACCATGTTTTCTTTTGAAAAGCACATTTTAATATAGGAAAAATATTTTGATTTTAAACAGCGAGGGTCTGGAAATTTATTGAGGTTGATACTAAGAGTAAAGTTAACATAAGTTGTTAAAATGCTGCAATTGCTTAAGTATCTTGATAAATGACTAACTGGAGCTTATTTAAAATGGGGGCAATATCTGGCTTTCTAACTCCAGTTAACCTAATTCCCTAAATTTAGTAATATTCACAGTTTGGCTTTGCTAAAGTCAATGCATAATTATTGTAATACACTATAATACAAAGCATTATTTTATACTTAGTTCCTGAACACAATGCTATTGGACACCACACTTGGTTAAACTATAATTTTTCACCTCTGGCATCCAAAATTTTAAGTCACCCGAAACTATTGCTGCAAATAAATCACTACAGTCGATGTACTATCTGTGAAATGATGACCATCAGACGGTGCCTTTTTTCAGAAGAAATAGTAGAAATGGAAGTGGCACAATGTTACATCCTAAGAATGCCCTCAAGCTTCAAAAACGTATATAATTTATTGCTTATCTGAAAGGTATTCAGTTGAAGATTTTTATTACATACAGAAGTAATTCTAAACTAGATTAGAGGCAGAATTATGTATTAAGGGATATGAGGTTAGGACAGCAAAGTCAACTTACAAAGTCATAGTTTCCTGCTTGTTGGAACAAGCTTTAGGAGTTCTACGGCCTCCTTCAGTTATGTCTGCTCTAATTTTAAATAATTGCAAAACCCTTTTTTTACCCTTGCAATTGTTGGTGCCTAGTCAGCTACAGGTGGTCATTTGATGCAGATTTTTCCAAGAATATGAGAGTGGAAGTCTTTGGGACATTGATAAGCTTAAAAAGTTCGGGGGCACTTATTTCAGCAGTAATAATACTGCCATTTTCATGTACTACCATACAAGGATAAGCAGGACACAATATATCTTCAAAGACTGAGGAAGGAATGCTTCAAATATATTGCAAAACCCTTTGTACTGTCCAGATGTGTCAAAGACTCAGAATCAAAATCAGGCTTATTCTCAATGACATGTGTCATAAAATTTGTTGTGCTGTGGCAGCAGTACGGTGCAATACATTAAAAAAAGACAATGTGTCAATAATAAATAAATAATAACAAAAAGAGAGTGAAATAGTGAGGTAGTGTAGCTGGGTTCACAGACCGCTCAGAAATCTAGAACACTGAGTGTGTGTTTCAGGCTCCTGTACCGCTGGTATTAATGAGAAGTGGGTGGTGGATGGTCAGTGTACTTAATGATGGGAGCTACCTTTTGAAGATGACCTCGATGGTGGGGACGCTGTAGCACCCATGATGAAGCTGGCTAAGTCTACAACCCACTGAAGCTATGCGTCAATCCTGTGCATCAGAGCCTCCATACCAGGCAGTGATGCAACCACGGTACATCTGTAGAGACTTGCGAGAGCCTTTGGGGACATACGAAATCTCCTCAAACTCATGATGAAGTACAGCTGCCATCATGCCTTCTTTGCGGTTGCAACAATATGCTGGTCCCTGTTTAGATTCTCTGGAATGCTGACAACCAGGAGTTTGAAACAGCTTGTCCTTTTCACTGCTGATTCTTCACTGAGGATTGCTGTGCGTTCTCCGACTTCCCCTTCCTGAAGATCACTTAATATTCAAAACGTACCTAGACTGCACCCACAGCAGACACCTCCGAGCTCCAGATAAATACTATTAATATACCCTCTCTGCAGAATCCCCCAATACCATTGGCAGACTAACGTCAACATCCTCTGTTAGATAAATATCCCTAACAAGTATGTTTAATTAAACTCAACTAGCTTCAATGGGCAGGCTATATCACTTGCATGCCATGTAGATGAGGCACCCAAAGCAAGCAGTCTACTCCAGTAATGGCAGAGACAGAGACGATGACAAGGCTGCTCTTGCAAACAATGTCACATTCTCATTAACTCCTGGGAACGACTGCCACATGATAACTCAAAATATCGAAGGGGAGAGTCCAGAAAGGCGCAGAGCTATTTGACTCTGATTGCTAGGAGCAGTATTGTGCAAAGAGAAAACAGCAGAAGTTGTGCATCACCTCCTGAACTATCCATCTGCAAAGGACCACTTGGACCACTTACGGCCAAATCTCCTATTTTGGCCACAATACCCATTTCGGAACCCATAGAACAGATACGGAAGGAAGTTAACTTCAACTCCAACAGAATCACTAATGAAATATTCAAGTATCATCCCTCTTCCCACTCACCAGACCACTTTAGACAAAAAGCTCTTGCCATAGCTTCATGGTTTCAAACAATGGGTTACTAATTATTCAGATTAGAATACAAGATAAATGCATAATTGATTGAGAGAATATTGTAGATCCATCCTCTAAATTTGAACCTCATATAAAATGAAACTCGAACTCAAGCCAAACTGAACATAGTTTTGTCTTTGTGATCTCGAAAACACAGGTTGAAGTTTATTCCTCAGGAATATTTTAATATTTCCAGTACATCAATATTTAGAAAGCTGTTCCAGGCAAAGGAATGTTTGAAAGTCAGCAGACAGGAATCCAGTTTGTTGAGGAAATGGAGATATTTTCTCTAGCTGAGCTGAGACAACCAACAATCCCAGTAGAAGGCATTGGTGTTGTCTTCAATCTATTCTGTAGGAATATTGATCACTAATTTTATGGGAAACAATGAACAATGAAAGGGTCGCCACTGGCTACCATCCCTCAATAATATAACATCAACAAGTATACCTTTAATTCTTTAATGATATTAAAGTAAAATTAAACCATTTGGCAGCTCAGTAGAACATATGTTACACAGTTCCCGAAAGGAATACCAACCCTAAATAAGTGTCCAAAAGCAGTTAATACATTGTGACATATATGACTTCTGCTATCATATACATTTTTGTGGATATTTCATGATTACATGAATCATTAATCTATATGTTGCACTTGCGGGGACACAGTGTGCTTAGTTGGCTCCCAGAGGTGATGTTGTCAAAAGTAATTACGAGTAGTCAGGAAAAATTAAAACCATGAGCAAGAAAATGTAATGGTCATGCGATAGTCTCGTTAAGTTACTACCCGGGAGCCCCCAAATCTTGCCCATAAAATTGTCAGAATTAATCAAGCACAGCCAGATCTCATCTATGGGTAGTGGGAGGAAGTCTGAATGCTCCTCCATGTTTCCTTATAACAGGTTACTGCCCAGAATTAGAACAACCGTGACAGATCATTATCTTTCCATTAGCATAGGCAGCATGGCACTGAGTACTCAGGTACAGGAAAAGACTAAAATACAAAACAGTCCTCCAGAAACCCAACAGTGGTACAACTGCACATTGCCTTACATAGACCAGACTAGTCTCTGTAAAATAGTCTTTCCCACAGTCGCACTGTGAAGATATGAAACAGATCCAGATTTGGTAAAAGAAATGTGTGAAATTTCACTATGTGAATTAGTAAACCTAATAATAAAATCATGGGAGATTTCATTGTTTACAAGGGCAGCTGTATAACAATTATGTCACTACCACGCAGACAGCTGGAAGTTGGGTAAGGGGATGGAGGAAGGGAACAAATAAACCATTGAGAAATGAGACTTTTAATCTATGTTAGTCCTTCAAGATAGTTTTTATGGTCAAAGTAGGTGTTTGGTATTCCCAGTGCTGGATTCGCAAAACCACCTGTCCAGGGAAGCATTCCACAGCCTGGCATTTGAAGCACCTGTTGGATATTATCTAGCCTTACTGCAGTCTTTTTGCCTCACCAGTCGAAGTCAGCACTATATTCTATCAAGTAAGATCCAAAGGCTCTGAAGGAGCTAAACAGGGAAGAGGGGATCCAGACATTACCCACAGCTGCAGTCAGTGTATTTTCTTATTGAAATAAACATTTAATGACGTCAGTGACCATCAGGCAAAATACTAAGAATTGCCTTTAACCAAATGGTGGTTATGGAGTTAGAATCTTTGGAAGTTGTACAAAGTAACAAGCATCTAGAGCATTTGCATGGTTTTAGGTGTAACTCACTCACGGTGGCTCGTAATAAATTAGGCTTGTTAGCTATCGCTGGCAAACAGCCACGTGACTCAACGATTCATGGGTAATGGTGAGACAGACACTTCCAATAAACAATACACATCTGGGGTGGGTATGATTCAGATTCAATACAAACAGGAAAGTTGGAACATTCTGTTAAGGGAACAAAAATCATGGTGAATGCTGTAAAGTTTATTGTTTGCCAGGAAATAATGAAACTCACACCATGGAAGTCTATTTACAAATACACTTAAACATAGAACAATACGGCACAGTACAGGCCCTTCAGCCCACAATGTTGTGCCGACCCTTAAACCCTGCCTCCCATATAACCCCTCACCTTAAATTCCTCCATGGAATTTAATGTGGAAGTATATTTACAGATGTTTCAACTTTAACAAATAGTTCACAAAAAAGGGGCCCATTACGGTTAAGCCAGTCTATAATGTGCACATCAACAGTGGAGCTCATTGCTGCGTAGTCATGCACTTTGCTTTAATTACTCAAGGTGCTGAACCCATATTCTGCATGAAAGGCATCAACCATGATACAAGCTTTCCTCGAAGTCTGTTACAAACTAACTGGCTAACTCAGAAGTATGGACACTTCCTCCACAAAACCATATGTCAGCACAAGGAATTTCTTACAGCGGTGTCTGTCCTTCAGGCGGGATTCCGCGAGCATCTTCCATTGTGCTCCTCTCTGCAGCTCACTTCTCTCCCAACTCTGGCAAAACCCACCTTCTCCTAGAAATCGGATGCTGCAATCTCTCACAAATGTTCTACGGCACCCCAATGGACAGAACGTTATCAAGGCAAACCCGACTGGCTGATACAACATTCCTAATCCAATCAAAAGATTCATTACCTAAACAGAATACAAAATACTGGACAATAAAATTTGATTAACAGCCCACTGCATTTTATAAAAACTCTGCAGAGAATGAAATACCCAACAGCATAACTGTAGTAACAGGTTCCTAACCAGGGTGGCATCCGTTAAGTCTTGCAAGACCATGGATCTGCACCTGGAATGTCTACTGGAGTGTCCTCTCCAGGGCACAGACCTAGGCAAGGTTGTATGGGAGACCGGCAGTTGCCCATGCTGCAAGACTCCCCTCTCCATGCCACCGATGTTGTCCAAGGGAAGGGCCAGGGCCGATACAGCTTGGCTCCAGTGACGCCACAGGAGTTGCCAGAACAAGGTTGAGGGCAACGTTGGACTGCCTTAGGGACTCCAGCTCCGTATTTGTCCTCAGGGTTTACTCCCGAAGCCTTTCCCATGAGTGGGTATGGCCGCAAGGCAGCGGAGGTTTGAAGTCAGAGTTTTCCCTCTCTTAGATGGACTGCCTTCCCAGGCTGACGAGCTCCACCTACCCAGGGTATTACATAGGAATCAACATTAGAGCCAATAGATCTTGGTAAATGGCAATATGGTAAGAAGATTAGGAGGACTGTAAGTACATGGTCACAAAGGCAACCTTCTTGTTGGAACAAAGCTTAATAGCTAATGTAATAGAGATGCTAACTATCACCGAATGTTCACCAAGCTGATTCCTTTGAGGGGCAAGTATTCATATGAGAAGATATGTGACAGACAAGCCCTATATTCATTAAAGTTTAGAAGAATGAGTGGAAATCTCATTTAAATGCACAAAATATGATCAGTTGGATACAGTGAGAATGTTCACCTCATAAGTGGGATGCCCACAAGAATGGGTAACTATCTCAGGACACAGATATTAACAGCTGAGATGAGGATGACTTCCCTACCACAGAAAGTTATAGAAGCCAAGCTACTGAAAATATTTAAGAAAGCAGTAGATTCATCTCTAGAAACAAAAGACATTCAAAAAGTATGGCAAAACAGAAACAGGAATACAACACTGAAATGGAGGATCAGCTGTAATTATCTAAATATTAGAACAGACTCATATGGTCAAATAGTCTAGTCTTCTATTTGTTTCTCTGCAGGATAAAAGGAAAATGTCTGCTTCACGTGGAATGACAGAGTTACCAGAGTATTGCATTACATAGCTAAAGCAGCAGTGAGAGTTCCAAATAACTTTCCAAAGGCTAGTGATAAAAGACTGGTTTACGGAGAATCGGACAAGCCCAGTTGACCAATTGTATTGTAATATTCTAGGACTCATATTAGCTAAAATAGAGGAAGATTGAGACTTGTCTTCAGCTAGAGATTCAAACAGTTTGATTAATTTCATTATATATTGATAGAATAGCATAACTAGGAAAATGGATGAGGTCCTGAAGAACAAATATAGGGAGCGAGGACAGAAGCTAAAAAGCAGGACCTTAAAGGTAGTAATCTCTAGATTTGACATAGGAGATCTGGCTTAAGATTTGGTGCAGGGGGCAGGATTTCAGCTTTGTGGATCATTGTGATCTCTTCTGGAGAAGGTGTGGCCTGTACAAAATCAACAAGTTACACCTGAACTCCAGAGGGATCAATGACCTACCTTGCAGGCAGGTTTGCTTGAGCTGTTGGGAGGGTTTAAACTGGGTTGGCAGGGGTAGAAGCACCAGAGTGATAACTCAGATGATGGAGAATTGGTGTAAAGGTAGATTCAATGTGAAGAGAGACTGTAAGGAAGAATAGTCAGTGGAGAGGGTATAAATGTGGATTGATTGAAATCTGTTCAAAGTGAGAAGTATCAGGAACAAGGATGATGAAATTAGAGCATGAAGCAATACATGGAACTATGGTGTTCTGGTCACTACAGAGAATTAGCTGTCACTGGGACTGCTGGATTTTCCAGGGTAAACAAGTTTTGCAAGGGACAGCAAGCCAGGTAAAAGGTGGCAGTTGTATTATAAGTCAGGGACAGTGTTTAAGCTGCAGAAAGGGAGGACAATGCGGAGGGATACCTACTAAATCAGAGTGGATGAAAGTCAGAAACAGAAAGGGAGCAATCTCTCTACTGGGACCATTCCAGGTACCCCCCCCTCCCAATAGCAACAAAAACACCGAGGAGCAGACAGGAGGCAGATTTTGGAAAGGTGCAAAAATAACAGGTTGCTGTCATGGGTGATTCTAACTTCCCTAATATTGATTGACACTTGCTTAATGCAAGAGGTTTAAATAGGCAGAATTTATTAGATGTGTCCAGGAAGGATTTGTGATACAATATGTGGAAAGGCCATACTGGATCTTGTATTAGGCACTGAACCTGGTTAGATGACATATTTCTCAGTGGGTGAGCATTTCAGAGACAGTACCCACAATTCCCTGACTGCTAACATAGCCTTGAACAGCAGACGGTATGAGAAAGTACTTAATTGGGGAAGGGCTAATTACGATTCAATTAGGCAGGAACTTGGGAGCGTAAATTGGGAACAGATGTTCTCAGGGAAATGTACAATAGAAATGTGCTGGTTGTTTAGGGAGCACATGCATGGAATTCTGTATAGATCAGTTCCCTGACAGAGAAAGTATCTATAGATCAGTTCACTGACAGAGAAAGGACGGTAGGGTAAAGGAATCATTGTTGACAAGAGAACTGGAGCATTTAGTCAAGAGGAAGAAGAAAGTATACTTCAGGTTTAGGAAGCAAAGGTCAGACAGGGCTCTTGAGAGTTATAAGGTAGCCAGGGAGGAGTGCAGGAAAGAGCTAGTACAGTTAGAAGGGGCATGAGAAGGCTTTGGTGTGCACGATTAAGGAAAACCCCAAAGCATTCTACATGTGCATAAACAACAGGAGAACGACTAGAGTCAGGATACGACTGATCAACAATAAAAGAGGAAGCATGTGCCTAGAGTTGGAGGAGAAAGGAGAGGTCCTTAATAAATACTTGGCTTCAGTGTTCGCCGGTAAGAGGGACCTTAATGAATGTGAGATCGGCGTAGAACAGGCTAACCTGCTGGAACATGTCAAGGTTAAGAAAGAGGATATGAAATACACAAGTCCCCAGGAATGGGAAGAGTTTGCTGTGCCATAGTTCATGATCTGTCTGTTTTTACTGGCCACCGGAGTAGTACCAGAGATTGGAGGAAGGCAAATGTTATTCTTTTTTTCATGAAAGATAATAGGGATAATCCTGGCAATTAGGCATCAGTGAGTCATGCATCAGTGGTGGGCAAACCATTGGAGTGGCTTCTTAGATACAGGATTTATGACTACTTGAAGTAGCATAGTCTGATTAGGGATAGTCAGTATATCTTTCTGAGGGGTAGGTCATGCCTCATGCTCACGTTTGACTTTTTCGAGGCAGTGACAAAACAAATTGATAAGGTTAGAGCAGTGGATGCCATGTATATGGATTTTTGTAAAGCACTTGACAAGATTCCTGATGGTGGGCTCGTTCAGAAAGTCAGGAGGCATGGGATCCAAGGCAAAATGGCTGCACAGATTCAGAATTGGCTTGCCCATAGAAGGATGAGAGTGGTTATAGATGGAGTGTATTTTATTCTGGGATCCCTACTCTGTGATTTTTATAAATGACTTAGATGAGGAAGTGGAAGGGTGGGTTAGTAGGTTTGCAGATGACATGAAGGTTGGTGGTATCATGGACAGTGTAATAAGTTATCATAGGTTACAAGAGCACATTGATAGGATGCAGAGCTGGGCTGAGAGTGGCAGATGGAATTCAATCTGGACAAGTGTGAAGTGGTTCACTTTGGAAGGTAGAACTTGAGGCAAACTAATGGCAGTACTTTTAGCAGTGTGGAGGTACAGAGGGATCTTGAGGCCAATGTCCATAGATCCCTCAAAGTTGTCATGCAAACTGTTAGTGTGATTAAGAATGCATATGGGTGCTTTGGCTTTAATTAGGAGATTGAGTTCAAGAGCCACGAGTTAATGTTGCAGCTGGTTAGACCACACTTGGAGTATTGTGTACATTTCCAGTCACCTCATTGTAGGTCGGATGTGGAAGCTTTAGAAAGGCTGCAGAGACTTACCAAAGTGTTGGCTGGATCAGAGAGCATGTCTTATGATGAAAGGCGGACTGGAGGAGGGTGAGAGGTGACTTGATAGAGATGAACAAGATGATAAGATGCATAGATGGAGCAGCCAGCTAGCACCTTTCTCCCAGGGCAGCAATGGCTAATATGAGAGGGCATACCTTTAGGTGATTGGAGGAAGGCACAGGGGGAGTTCTGAGGTAGTCTTTTAACATGGGGTCATATGCATGAAAGGCACTGCCAGGGTGGTGTAGAGGTAGATACATTAGTGACAACTAATAGACTCTTAGATAAGCACATGGATGAAAGAAACAATGAGGGCTATATAAGAGGGAAGGGTAGAAGCAAGTTAAAAGGTCATTGTAATGTGGTAGGCCAAAAGGCCTGTGCTGTGCTATATTGTTCTCTGTTCAATGAAAAGGTACATAAATCAATACAAGACTCACTTGATAGATTTGGCTCTTAAAAGCAAATAGTTAGAATGATGATCAAAGCCATATGAACGGTTTGGGACTAGATGAAAGTTAGCTGATGAAGAACGTTACACACCGGCAGGCAAAACCAGGGCCTGGTTTACTGAAATTACCTTCAGGCTAAGCCAAATGAATAAAAGATTTCTTTCCCTTCTTGTATTCACAGTTCATTAAAAATGAGTGAAGTTCTGTTCTATTTGGAAAAATATCCACATTATGTGAATGAATTATTACACAAGAATGTTGAAGTTATCTTTATTGTGAATTTATCCACAGCAATTAGTAAAATTAATGAAATGGACAAATAATCATCCTCTGTTTCAATTATTATTTCAAGCATTAATTCAATTTAGTTCAAGAACTAATTCAAGCATAAATTATTATTTCATGTTTGATAACACTTTTATGCAACTTAAATCAAAGATGTCGTCAGATGCAAGGTTACAGAAGATTAGCTAAAGCACCTGGTTAGCAATTATGAAAGGCATGTCTCCACTTTACAAACTCATCACTGCAGAGCTCACCACAAAACAATATTTACCTTCCAAAATGCAGTTTTAAGATAACAAGCTCATACCTTATGTTTAGCACTGAATACATAATAGGGAAAGACATTTAAATCCAAACAAAATATTCCATCTGCTAAATTCTGAAGAAAATTCAGAGAAATACAATCCAGTTTGCATTCTACCACATCATATGGTCAAAGGTGTTCCACTGTGTGAATGTTTTAACAAATTACTGACCATTGAACATTAATATTCAGTTTCTCAGAATAAACAAAATAATAATCCTAAACATAAAATGCTCGTGACTCCAAAATACTGATGAAACCTGAGCTGACTGCATTCTCAGCTTCTTCGGGCTTCATTCCTCTCGTTAAAGTTCAACTTCTAAAGCATTTCCTGTTGTGGTTGTGAAGTGTACAATCATCTTCAACAAAGTAAAGAAATTCAGTTTGGGCACAGGAGAATAAATGTCCTGTTAGTGTCGATGATATAGTCGTTTAGTTATACACTGAGTTCCATTCATGACTTGTCGCTCCTATTACTAATCCTTGCAGCAGAACAAGGTATCTTAGAAGTGTCTCCATTGTTCCAATTGCACATTCCTAATGTTCTTCACACTGCTTTTGAAGACTGCGTCCTCGGTACATAAGGCTTTCTGCTTTGGAATTTCTTCCTCAAGGCCCTTCCACTTCCCTCCCCCTCCTTTGTAATACTCCCAAAAACATACCTCTTTATAAATCCATATATAGTTTATGTTGTTTGATCATTGTCCCAATAAAGTGCCTTGGGATGTTTCACAATGTGAATGGCATTAAAAAAAAATGCAAGGTTGTAACTCTAGCACCAATGACATAAACGTACACTATGATCTCGACAGGAGGGGAAAAGCAGTGACTGACTCTCTGGCCAGTAGTTTATGAAGGTTTTATGGCTTATCAGAGGTTCACAAACTGGGGTCCATGGACACCTTGCTTACTGGTATTGGTCTACAGTGTAAAAAAGGTTGGGAACTCCTGGTTTAGACAGAGAGTTACAAATCTCAGGAATAATTCCTTGAACGTAGGGGGACTTTGCACAGAAGGTTGAAGTCAAAAGAAAATGGATTTGCAAGAAAGTATTAGACAAGCATTCAACTGTTTAAGTGTTTCATGACGCAATTTTTATGTAAAAGGATGGCTATTTCGCTCAGAGTGAAAACAATTAGTGAAACGGTGCTCTTCAATATCACTGCTTACTATAAGAAGTTCCATCAAGCTCTGAAGCTAATTGAACTTCCCCTGCATAGTCACCACAGTATTTGGCTTTGAGGGTGTTTTGAATACAGGGAAGTCAGGGCAGATGGGGGCAGCACGGTTGTGTAGCAGTTACCATGACACTAATACAGTGTTAGCGACTTGGGCAGAATTCCCGCCACTGTCTGTAAGGAGCTTGTATGCTTTCCCTGTGACCTCATGAGATTCCCCCCCCCCCATTCCAAAAAAGTGACTGGTTAGCAGGTTAATTGGTCACATAGGTTCAATTGGGCAGAGTGGACTCGTTAGGCTTGTTGTGCTGTATCTTGAACTAAAAAAATAAAGCTGGGACTCAAATCTATAGAAATGTAAAGCACTGAGCCCCTCAAACATGCACTAAGCATTTGATGCAGTAATTGTGCACAGCAACAGATTGATTACGAATGAGATAAAGGGCTTCCATGTAAAATTTTTGTAAATAGGAGTTTGAGTGACAACAGAGGCTTTAGCTTCTGGTAATAGTTTAATGTATTGCTTTTCAAATTTGAGGGAAAGCCCTGGGAGGATTCTGTAATAATGTTAGAAGGCAGAAACCAGATGAAATTAACAATTAATTATTGTTTATAATTAGCTTGGGGTAAGGGTCGGGACTCAGTGGGACTCAGTCAAAAGAAGATTGGGAACTAAAGGTTTAATGGCCTGTGTTTTGCTTTCTCAGGCTAGATGCCCTGGATCAGTTCGAAAGGCAGACATAATCTCATATGAGCCAAATTGCTCATCTTAAAGGAGTCCCTCTGCCTCTCAAGCAAGAGCATTGACATAAATATAGAGTGGAAAACAAGGAGAGGGTGAAGAATGTATATAAAATAATGCCATTTATCCTATGCCAATCTGAATAGTTTGCATTTAAAATTGAATGCATGGTGGAAGTCTTGCAGTCTGAATTATTAATTGATTCCCATAAATGTAGACCACAATCACATATAATATTGTTACTCTTCTTAATCAGTACAAGTTGCTACTTGGTTTAATTTAGATCAGCTTAATATTTTTGAAAACCACTTTTTTCAGATTATTTTGTTATACAATTAATATTGCAAACAAGGTTTTCATGAAATCTTTTTAAGATAAATGACTGTGGAAAGGTCTTTGGCAAGTTGGTTTTGATGATCAGAGCGAGAATAGGGAGTGTTTAGGAAAGAGCTCCCAATATGTAAGATTTCTGGAACACGGAATGTTTGCCTAAAAGAATAACTGGTGTGTATGGCTTAGAGGAAACTTTTGTCACATATTTAAAGCAGGGCAATAGTATTAACAATGATTTGTGCTTGTGAAGAACCTGTGCAGACAAAACAAATCAGTTAGCTTCTGTGCTTCCTGTGGTTCTATTAATTTTCGGCAGGCTACACTTTGAAAGGCTGAAAGACTGTCCCAAGACAGGGGACTCCAGTGAGCTGCTGTTGGCGTTCTTCGCCCCCATAGGGGGTGATGGGCTTAAGAAGAAGAAAAGTAAATAATTTGTATTTCAATGTTTATATTGGTTCAACTTGCTGCACATTGCAAGTAAAATACACCAGCAATTACAACCCAGTTTTAAAACATTTGATTCACTGAACCGCACCCCCACTGCTCTCCACAGCCTCTCAAACACGTTATTTAGAAGAACAATTTTCCCCATGTAAATTACCTTAAAACAAGCACACCTCAATTATATAGGACGAGAATGATGGAAGAAACTTTTTGTTCCCCTTTTCAGCATAAGCCATCCTCAGGCTGGGTGTAAGTGATTCAAACCAGACAAGCAGTCACCATCTGTCTCCTGTCAACAGGAGATGAAAGAACACAAGTCCCAATATTGACCCAGAGCTGCAGAGGAGGATGCAATGCAGAGTCTACCTGGCCCGTATTTCAGGCAACAATGGTCATCCCACAAGCCCTACTTTTATTGTCTTTGCTGATGACTTTACAACCTGTCCAAATCAAACACAGTAATCTTCCTTAGCTGTGAACGTGTACTATCCAATGACACCATTAACCCTTAGACAAACCACCAGTCTGACATATTGACATCTCTTTGGCTGATATTTAACTTTTACGATGAACACTAAATTGCTGGCGATCTAATGAATTGCCGGACTAGAAGAAAATATAAATGAATAAGATCCTTTGATTTAAAGATCAATGATTATTAGTTTGACCAAACAAATTACTTAATCCTGGAACACTCTTTCAGAGACCTTAGCTAATACCTTCACGGAAGCACAACTAAACACCTTTCACTTCGGCTGTTTTCTATATACTAAGGAAGCCTTGGGGCTTATTGCTCAAATTAAAGTCGTTATCGGAAGCCTATTAGCTATATTCATTATTCAAAATATTTTCTCACTGAAGAAAGCTTTGTAACACTAAGACTGGCAACTATGCCAAGCATTGTGAAGCAGTAATGGGTCAGAATCAAAATTACAGAAATAGGTAACTTTTATCAAGTCTCACTGCACTATATAATGAAGAAAATATTCCTATATATTTTGCCAGGGACAAGTTCTTTCAAAGGAATCATTACTAATTGATATTTTAGCCTCTGCTCAAAATTACCAGGTGGGTCAGAAGCCTTTTTGACTGCTGCTCCAATTTAAACAAGATAGTTCCTGCTGGTTCCCTGCCACAGGCAGCAGCTCAGATAATCAGCCGTGTATGAGAGTGAACAGTAAGGGCCGGTGGGTGCATTGGACCATGAGCAATGCAAACGAGGCCATTCAGTTTCCAACTACAAACAGTACTCACATATTTACAGAGGGGTCTCCCAAACATTGGGAACAGAGGTCAATACACCTCCTTAGAACAGCCGCTGAGGCAAGGTTGGTATTGGATAGCAGGGCAAAGCAGTCAATAATGAATTATGTTAGGCTTCATTTTCTGTCCATAGATCAGACTGGTTCTAAACAAGCTCCTGAACCATGATGGGTCATTTCCACTACCCCATTATCAAGGGCACTCCTAATTTCTCCCCTCGAATCCCGCAGGCTGCTTTTCCAGTGATACCTGCAGTTCAGTTAGTTGCACCCTTACCACTAATTCAGAAGGTCATGCATGCAAGTATTACTGCAGAGATTTGAGCCCAGAAACAGTGATGTGATTTCAATATTGGTTTTAGCGATTAATGGATAAATGTTTGGCCCACACAATACCCATTGGCAGTCTAGAATGGGGCTAGTAAATTGCTATGCTGTCAGCTTTCAGACGAGGCATTCAACCACAATCTGTTATCTCTCTCAGGTGGTTGCAAGAGATTTTCCAGTGTTCTTTCCAGGGAAGGTAGGCCGTGTCCTGGCCTCTTTCTATTTTCACCCGACACCACGAATAGGAAAATTGACCATATTACTGGGGCGTATGGAGAGTTCAGGAAGCGTTAGCACCTCTGGTGAAGGGGCCTCTCCTGCCCATTCTGGGGCAGCTCACCCACCCTTAGTCCCCATCGGACACTCAGCTCTCAACTGTGGCCAAGTAGCTGTTTACACGTGATAGTGGCCATACCCTGGTAAACTGCTTCAACAGGTGGGTTAAACCAGGTGAAGGTAGCAGGTGGGCCTCGTACCCCAGTGAGATAGGGGCACGCCTGTCCAGCATATTAAATCAACTGTGGAGGACTGGGGGGGCGGAGGAGGTCAACAGTGAGATCCAGGTGGCAGGAAGGCGGGTTTGCTAAACTTCATGGAGAGGCATGACAAGGCACAAAGTCACGATCATCCACTGTAACAAGGGAAGAGAACGACTTGGACCACTTTCCAGGGTCTAGAGAGTGGAACTGCCCCAGTGCAGCAGCTTTTCCACGTTAAAAACTCACCCACCTTGTTGGAAATGACGGACAACTTTTATGGGGCCTGAATGACACAATTTAACTGTGTATTCCCTGTGTTTTAACAGTGACTCCACTTCCAAGAAAGCATGATTGGGTCTTCCGGTGGCTTGGAACTTGATTATATTATTACGTAAAGACTGGATCTGTCTCTCTTTAGAGTATCAAACCAGTGCTGTGCACAGATCCCACAACCAAATGGATCTCCTGCAAAAAGTGAAATTGGCCACAAAAGGCATTTAAAACGGGGTTATGGTGATCTGCACCTAGAATGGTGCACTAAATCAAGAACTGCATGGTTCTTGGAAGATCAGCTGCAGGTGCTTTGCAATCCAATGATTAGGGAAGAGCAAAAGCCTGAAAGAATACCCCCCAAACAAAACGGTACAGCAGCCATGAAGGCAGAGGGACTGAGGGCCCGAGCACTATGTTTCACTCAGAGAAGCATATTGGTGCTCTGGTGAAAGCGAAACTCTAGGGAGGGATGTCTTGTGCACCAGAAAGCCGCTGGCAGAGCCTGGCTAAAGTCTGACAAAAATTGCTGCTCCATCCTCAACCTTTCCCCCCACCAATCCCTTCTCACTGAACTACTGACATTCTAACACATACACCCCTTCCATCCTCAGCACTGAGATCAAGCCTGCGATGCCCAAAAGGTGACCTAATCTCACCATCTCCCACATTCAGGCAAAATTAGTAGGCTATAGCATAAAGGTCACTTCCATGGGACATGGACCTTTGTGTTTCAATGCTTGACCACAGAGGACTTACCCTGCCTCTCGAGCAGGGACCAGGGACCTCAAACCCAAAATCACCCGTCTGCCAGTAAGCCCACAAGCAACATCTCATTGTGATTGCTACAGCCCTTTGACGTGGGCATCAACAAACACTCTCTGTTGCTTCAAAGTACAACTGCTTTGCCTTTTCAAAGCGTTGGTCGGGCCAGGTCACGTTATACAGTTTGCAGAAGAGAAGGAAATAGTGTGAAACAAGCGTGAAGTGACACACAACTAAGATCATGGTAATGTTAACAACACCCTGTAACTTTGAGCCTTGGACCTCTGGCATCACTTCAGAAAAAGGAACAAGTGGATGAAATTGGAGGACTGTGTGCCACAGTAAGTTACAGAGGACGGAGGAGAGAGGCAGGATTTGTACTTTGAAGGGAATATAGTCCACTGGTTCTTTGGAGGGAGAGTCTATTGCCAGATAAGGTGAAGAATAAGATGCCATTGTTCCGAGGCACAGTGGGTTGGTTGGTGAGCAATCAGGTCACCCAGGATAACAACTGTTCGTGGGTCAACAAGCCTTAGTGGGAAAGGGGGTGTTGAGTAAAGCAATCCCGTTAGATTAAGCGCATTTTTTTGAACTTTCAAATGTTTTTAATCAAACTGCAGTCAATTCTGAACTTATTCAGTTAAGTGTCCAGTTTGTCAACAGTTTCAGGTTCAAGTTCAAGTTTGTGGTTATCTGACTGACACATATACAGGTTTCCCCTGCTATCTGAAGATGGAGCGTTCCTATGAAACTGTTTGTAAGCCGAAATGTCATAAAGCGAAGAACCAATTACCATTAATTTATTTGGGAAAAATATTTGCGCGTTCCCAGACCCAAATAATAACCTACCAAATCATACCAAATAACACATAAAACCTAAAATAACACAAACATGTAGTAAAAGCAGGAATGATATGATAAATACACAGCCCATATAAAGCAGAAATATTGTATGTACAGTGTAGCTTCAGTTATCAAAATCGGGAAGACAGCGAGCCAAAACCGATTTGGAGGAAAAAAATCGGCACGTACACACATATGCACGTACACGCAAGCGGGCACAACTGCCCGCACAAGGCTTCACAGTCATGGTAGTCTACCTTGGGGTAAACACACGCATAAAGTGGGCGTCTTTTTTCGTAAAGCGAAAATCCTCTTTGGTTAGCGAAAACAGGTATTAATGTAGGTCTTTCGTAACAGCGAGCTGTCGTAAAGCGAACGTTCGAAAAACGGGGGGGGGGGGGGGGGGCCACCTGTACAACCAAATGGAACAATGATCCTCCGAACCATGGTGCACCCACAAAATATGATTCACACACAGCAGGTAAAACAAAACATAAGCATAAATAAGCTAGTAAAATATAATTGAAAAGGCATGTAGTGCACAGGACAGGCAAACAGTAAACAGTCCAGCTGTCCTAGTGATGAGACCTCAGTGGTGCAGGGTATCCACTGGTCTCACAACCTGAGGGAAGAAGCTATTACCCTGTCTGGTAGTCCTAGGCCTGATGCTTCTGTACCTCCTTCTTAATGGTTGTGGGTCAAAGAGATTGTGGGATGGGTGGTAAAGATCCTCAACATTGCTTTGGGCCATTTGTATACAACTCTCCCAGTAAATGTCATGAATATGGAGGGCGGAAGACCCCTACTGACCCTCTCAGTGGTTTTTACTATCTTCTGCAGGAACTTGTGGCCCAGTGCCTTGCAGCTTCTGTACCACACAATGTTGCAGCCAGACAGAACACTCTTGATGGTGCTCCTGTAGAAAACTGGTAGAATGGGTTAGGCAGCCTTGCATGTCCCAATCTCTTCAGAAAGTGTAGGCACTATAGTGCCTTCGTGACTAATGAGGAGGTGCTGGGGGTCCAGGTTAGATCAGGTTGTCATTTTCAATAGACAGAAGGCAGTAAGGTTGTGGGATATACTCTTAGTTCTGTCATGAATACTAAGGGAAGACCATAGGTAGCAGTCAAATGCTCTGGTTCACATTGTTAAAGGCAGAAATGTATGATGTGTGACTTGTAACAGCAGAGAAACATATGTTTCCCTCACATGACCTGAAAGAGTACAAGCCACTTCCCCCGATGCAAGTTACCCACCCTGCTCTGCTGGGTGAGAAGCTGACAGTGATGCAGGTGGATGCTTCCCTGGTGTCATGGATTATTGATTACCTGACTGGCAGACCACAGTACGTGCACTTGCAACACTGTGTGTCAGACTCCCTTTCTCTTCACCATTTACACCTCCGACTTCAACTACTGCACAGAGTCTTGCCATCTTCAGAAGTTTTCTGATGACTCTGCCATAGTTGGATGCATCAGCAGGGGAGATGAGGCTGAGTACAGGGCTACGGTGGGAAACTCTGTCACATGGTGCGAGCAGAATCATCTACAGCTTAATGTGAAAAAGACTAAGGAGCTGGTGGTGGACCTGAGAAGGGCTAAGATACCGGTGACCCCTGTTTCCATCCAAGGGGTCAGTGTGGACATGGTGGAGGATTACAAATACCTGGGGATATGAATTGACAATAAACTGGACTGGTCAAAGAACACTGAGGCTGTCTACAAGAAGGGTCAGAGCCGTCTCTATTTCCTGAGGAGACGGAGGTCCTTCAGCATCTGCCAGACGATGCTGAGGATGTTCTACGAGGCTGTGGTGGCCAGTGCTATCATGTTTGCTGTTGTGTGCTGGGGCAGCAGGCTGAGGGTAGCAGACACCAACAGAATCAACAAACACATTCGTAAGGCCAGTGATGTTGTGGGGATGGAACTGGGCTCTCTGACGGTGGTGTCTGAAAAGAGGATGCTGTCCAAGTTGCATGCCATCTTGGACAATGTCTCCCATCCACTCCATAATGTACTGGTTAGGCACAGGAGTACATTCAGCCAGAGACTCATTCCACCGAGATGCAACACTGAGCGTCATAGGAAGTCATTCCTGCCTATGGCCATCAAACTTTACAACTCCTCCCTTGGAGTGTCAGACACCCTGAGCCAATAGGCTGGTCCTGGACTTATTTCCACTTGGCATGATTAGCTTATTATTATTTAATTATTTATGGTGTTATATTGCTATATTTCTACACTATTCTTGGTTGGCGCGGCTGTAGCGAAACCCAATTTCCCTCGGGATCAATAAACTATGTCTGTCTGTCTGTACCTCACACAGAAGTGATAACTGGTTCATAGAGGATCATTGTTCTTATGATTGAATTCCACTTGAAATTGGCTGAGAATGGATCCAATTTCTATTTTTTTTGTAAATTTATCTTCTTTTACACTCATAAATTCCATTTTCTGTCTTTTGGTCATTGCTACTAAGTTTCTCATTGGGACGTATCCATTCCTTTGTTCCCTTTTCTCTGAACTCTGAGGAGATCCATTCTGATGTTTTCTACATTTACTAAGCTCCAAAACAGGCACAAATGAAAATTAACTTTTAGCGGGCAACATAAACCTCTAGTTATCAGGCAAGCGAAACCAATCTCCATGTACAAAGCAAAATAGAATCCGGAAAACAGGATTTGAAATTCCAGTAGGTCAGGTAGGGTATTTAAATTCAGTTTCTAAAAAATAGCATGGATAACAGCTGACCACAAAACTGACAATGAATCCGTCAAATGGTGGAAAATCCCTGCTGGCCCCCTAATGCTCTTCAAAGAAGCAAACATGTCATTTTTATCCAGTCTGGTCTATAAGCAACTTCTGTCTGACACTGAACATTTGGCACAAAAACTGCCTTCAGAATTAACTCAGCAAGCAACTCAATCTCTTTAGGACAACTATGAATGGGAAATAAAGCCATTCTTATAAACAGCGCCAATACCCAGAGAACAAAAGTAATAATGTAAGGCCAATGATCCAATATACTAATCATTTCTTCCTATCCATAAAGCTGCTGAACCATGTGAGCTCCAGCAATCTCTGTTCTTATTCATTTTTATCTGATTCTATTCAAACAAATAAAAATACATATTGCTCCAATGTTAACAATTTTGGCGATAATTATTCAAAGTACAATGCCAGAAATGTGTTTATAAGAACAACACTCAATTAAGTCCTACTCACTGTTTCCAACGTCAATCAGTACTACTCTAGACGTACAAGCAGTATGTTGAAAAAAAGGGCATTTAAACTTGACTTGGTGGTTTTTCTTAAAGTCATTTATCATCTTGTTCTCTAAGGAGTTCTTTTCTCTACCTTGAATTGATCAATATACAGCTAACATAATTTCTAGTGTTCATTTTTTAGTCTGAATAATTATTCTCTGTTCAATCTTTCACTAATTCTACGGCAAAACACAAAACAATACTGCAGTCAAAACAATGACAGGGTTACATGTCTTGACGAGCCATCTAAAATTTCAAATTTCGCTAGTTAAAAAAACTAGAATGGTATCACAAAATATGATTGAACCATTTGGTTTATCAAATCTGTGGATTCTTTACCACACAAGTATAATTTTTCCACTCCTACACACTCACTCGATAATATTCCTGTTTCTGAACCTGCTAATTCCCTCATAAAACATTTATGGACTTCTGCTTCAGTAATAGTTTGAAATAGAAGATTCCAACACCTAAAACAACCATCACATCCCCCGGTTATCATGATACATCATAAAATCCAAGCAAAAAAAAACAAAAGATGTGTTGTAATTGGAATATTCATTTTACAAAACAGCTTTGATGTTTTTGTTCAGTTCTTGGGAAACAGAGTTTTAATTCAACTTTGGTTAATTAACAAACTAAAGATTATTATCAAGCTTAAACAACAGGCTATTTATTTTCATTTGTTTGATTTGTAAGTGATTGCTATTTTTATGTGCATATCTAAAGCCACAATACTGAGAGGATGGTGCTTTAAATTCTGAAAGCACTTTTCTCTCAATAAATAATAAATAACAGCATTTCCTTATGGTTCCACCATCATTAGATGGTGCACACATTCCAAAGTGAAGTTCAGGTTGAATTCAGAAACTGAACCCACTGTCAAGTCAACTTTTAGTATTTTTGACCACAACCTTAATGATGAACACTGGCAACACCAGGGGCCATACAGTGGGGTCCCAGGTTCAGTGTAAGTCCAAATTTATGAAAAGTTCAACTTGGATCAGATGGCATTTTTTTAGAGAGCAAGAATAGTAGTGGAGGTTGATAGGTTCTTGATTAGTCAGGGTGTCAAAGGTTACAAACATAGGGCAGGAGAATAGGGCTGAGAGGGATAATAAATCATCCATGATGGAATGGTGGAGCAGACTCGATGGGCTGAATGGCCTAAATCTGCTCCAATGTCTTATGGTCTTATGATAGAGGTTTTAAAGGCAGTGAGGAGGTGGGTCCAGGAACCACACTATATTAGAAACTGAACTATATTTATGCATCAATTCTTTCTTCCTTTCCTGCACAGGAGCTGACCATTTACGTGATGGATTAATGCAACTGGTAAGCCTCCACTTCTCCATGCCAGAACCTGCGTAAAACACAGTGGCTAATGGAAAAGCAAAAGGCTTTGGGCTGCAACTCTAGATGTTAATTGCCACCTCCCCCCTCTCTCCCCATCCCCGCACACCCTATCCCTTTCCCTCCCCAACATTTAGTATCTGAAACATTGCACTGTCTATACACTAACACTCTCAAAGAATCAGACGACCCACAGACACCTAGATCCTGAAATTCTATCCTTATAGCTTCTGCTGATAGAATTTGGGCCAGCAGCTGGATTCGTTGAATCTACTCCTTCTTTTCCAAAGTAGTAGTTTTCTGTCAGAAAGGCTATCTTTAAACAAATATTTTATACAAATACCACTTCAGGGACATGTCAAAGGAGGGCTGCCAGACTCTCTAAAACGTCCTACCCTTCGCATATTTACAGCTCTTCTTTAAAGCCCAGTTCCTCACTCAAGAGTCCGGACTCTGCCGACCTTGACATGCGTGTTTTTCTTGCCCCAGTGAAATGCCAGGGGAAATGCTGCTGCTTAGTCTAGCACAGCCAACTCACAGTAGGTTCTCCTGAAGTGTCCTTACTGGTGCTCAACCTGGCTCCATAAACAATTCCATCCCCAAAAGGGATCTTGGGGCTTGGGACCAGCACAAATATGTTAGGTAGGTGTTCTGGTGAAGTTGAAGTGGATCTCCAAAATTTATAATGCCCTTCCCCCCCACTATTGCCTGCATTTTGTGATCTACTACTGTTGTGTAAAGATTTATTTCTAGAAAAAAAACACTCAGTTTTGCTGCTTTATTATTTTTGGCAGCAAGAAATAATTGAAAACAGTTGTCAGCAACATTCTGGCTGCAAATGGCTAGCTTGGTGACCTCTTGTAAAGATGAAGGAAGAAGCAGCACCTGCTACAAGCAAGATAAACACTGACTTAAAACCTCAAACCACTATTAGAAATATCCAGAGAAATGCCAGCTATAATTACATCCTTATCCTAATGTTTACATTCTGACTCACAGCATGTAGTCCCCCCTCTTGTAGTGTAAATGCGTGACCTGACCTTCACAGTCTGTCACTACTCAACACAGCTTGAAAATTTTAATAGTACAAATCCTGATAAACACACGACTTGTTTGCCAAGAAATATTATGCCTAGATTAGGATTTTCATAAACTGATTATAAAAGTTTTCTTTCCTCTTAATAAAGTGCATACGTACGTGGCAAGTGCTGAATCTATTTATGTGCAATTATCAGTATAGATGTGAAAGAAACTCTAGACAGCTGATGATAAAGCACACACAAAACGCTGGAGCAACGTGACTTGCTGAGCTCCTCCAGCATTTTGTGTGTGCGCTACTCAAGATTTCTAGCATCTGCAGAATCTCTTGTGCTTATGAGCTAACGATAAAACTTGCTTATAATCAAACAAGTGCACAATTTTTCACTAAAGAAAAATGGAAGACCTGCTCACAAGTTATGTTAATTCCCTTCAAGGAGAATGAAACACTTAAGCCCTTCTGATTGACAGTAGCTACAGTTTAGCAGTGAAAACACCAGAACCATATGGTATATGGATTCAACTATAACTTGTGCCCTGTGCTATATATGGGATTTCATGTGCACATTCCAAACATAGGTATATGGAGGTGAAATCACCTTATAAAACTTGACTTAAATGGTTAGGAAAAAAATCCTGTGCTGATTTAGTAGTTCAGATTCATTACTTGCATTACAATTGAGCTCTACAGACAAGAAACTCTTGGGTTCATCCTACCTCTGTGTTCAGCTGCAAAGGTGTACTAGTATTGGGCCGACTCTGTATCATATGAGGGTCAAATTTGACACCTTCAGGAAAGCAGTTTGAAATGGGAAAAGACAAGTATTTTTCCAATACTTGACTGGGGAAAGATTTCATTTTAATCGACTATTTGAGATCTGATTCTGGAGACACGAAGTGAGCGCAACGCTTTTACTGTACCAGGTTCAATTCCCGCCGCAGCCTGTACGGAGTTTGCACGTTCTCCCCGTGACCACATGGGTTTTCTCCGGGTGCTCCAGTTTCCTCCCACAGTCCAAAGATGTACCAGTTGGTAGGTTAATTGGTCATTGTAAATTGTCCCGGGATGGGCTAGGGTTAAATCGGGAGGGTTGCTGCTATCAAGAGTCACATGGACTCATTTGGTTGATTCTGTATCACAATGACTTTTACTTGAAATTACGTGATTATGGGATGCATGCACAGCTCCAGACAGTATCCCTCTGATTTATTTGTCTCCAGTGATGGGCCAACAGTTTTCTTATCTATGTTTGAATAAATTACAATTCCAGTTACCTTTGTCCTGGTGATCTCAGTGATTCATCATGAAAAGGAAGTTTTCCAAATGGCATTAAAATTGTGCTCCTCATATTCTCCTCCAACATCCATCCCCATCAACTCAATCTATACAAAAGCACATTTTACCACTGCTTCCATTATCTTTGCCAATCACTTGTTTCTAGGTAAGTTTAGATGACTAGAAGTAGAAAACTCTGGAAATAGTAGAGTGAAGCAGTGCAGACGTTGGGAATATGAAATAAAGGAGTTTCTGGGAGGTCCTCTTGGAAGCGAATGCTTTATTCTGCCTCTTTTTGAGAACTTTTGTAATGTTCCTGTCAAAAGAGCTGGCCATTGGTAAGAAATAAGCACAGTTAAGACTTCCGGGAGCCAGATAAGCTCTTGAGGGAGACAAAAATACACTGAAGTGGTAAATAGGCTGAGGTGAAGATGGTGGGTGAAGATTTGTTGCAACATTAAAACTGGCATGCAGTGAAAGTTGGGTCAAATGGCCTTTTCCTCTGCTGTAGCTCTTTGTTAATGAGAATAAGTGTCTTTGGCAACTGGAGCTTCTTTGTGCCATGGATTATAGCCAGGTTACAGCTGCCTTTTGTTAAAGTACAGCAAATAAAAAAAAGTGTTCCTTTACACGTCCCTGCTGTCACTTTATGATATTCATCAGTGTTTGAAGGGATGTACCTAAGCACTTACTTTAAATACAGATATGCAGAATATCTCCGAGGTTCAACTAAAAAGAATCCTCCAGGATGCTTCATGATTGAAGTAATTGTCTTACGATTTGGGACTTCATGTTTTGTCTGAAAGACTTTTTTTTCCCACTATTAAGTGGGCCCACAGAGACATTCCCCTCCATCAATCCACAATGCCCTCCCTGCCCAACTCCTTTATACTTAAAGCTAATTCAGTTTAAAATTAAAATATATATATATTATTTCTGTGTTGTAACGTAAAATGATTTTCAGGAAGTGTGAAAATTAAATGCAGTTATTGTTCCTTAAAAAATTGAAGATGATTTGGATTTTTTTACATTATTCTTCTTCTTCATTCAAATCAGGGAGATAACTTTAAACAGGTAGTCTAATTATAATTTATTAGCATTTAAACTCCTTTTGGGCTACATTAAGTTCCTTAGATGGTATTGTGCATTTGTGCAAAGATTACGACATGAAATGATAAGGAATCTATTGTAGGTTTTTCTTAAAATGAATTCAGAGTTATCTTAATTAGGTTGCTTTATTTGCAGCCGTGAATAGCCACTACACACTCCTTCAGCTTTAGTATCTGTGCTCCTTTCAATTTGCATCACCCAGGTTTAGTTTAATATAACTAATGCCAAGCACCCTACAAACACCAGACCCTTAATCTTCATGGAATATTTTATAATCATAGAACTTCTGCAAGACACTCCTGGTAATGTCTACTCCAATTACTTTTGATACAAAAAAATGCGGCAGGTTCGAACCTTGTGATAAGTAAAGCTTAAGTAGATGGTGATTTAGAAACAGCAATATCTGCACATTAGGCACCTCAGATTTATCATTCAGACAATAAAATAACTGTGCTAGCTTTTATTTCCCCGCCCCCACTCTGACAAGGTTTGAAATAATGAAAGCAATATTGCCCTGATAGTACAGCAACCTCAAAAACTTGCAGAATGTCTACAGAACAAAAGACCAAAAAACCCAGCTTCATTCATTTGGGTGTTTTTGGTGGTAGCTGGGGAGATTGCTCAGGGGATGAGGAAGGAGAACGTTCTTAAGAGAACTGTCACCAGTGTCAGTCCAATGCCTCCTGACTGACAGCAGATAGACTTTTCGGGAGGACAATGCTAGGTTCTCCTCCCCGGGGGAAAGCACCAAGTGCGACCCAGCTGAGAACAGGCAGAACTCAGCAAATTAAGTTAGGTGTTCTTGCTACACCTCACTGGGCCAGTGTCATTTTATCAAGAACCAAGCTTTACTGAGTGGATGTTTCTAAAGAAGTGGGATTTATTACCATGTACTTATGTTCCAATGGTTGGTCTGTTTTTTAAAATATAATCTTAATGTCTTATTGAATCTCAAAAAACACACTGAAATTGAAAATTAAAATTTCTCCTGAACAGATCAAGGACAAGCCTACTTATGACTTCAGTGGATGGAACCAAAGGCTTTTACTCCCAAATTTATACCTGATAAGTGTTTCCATCTGCACAGTTATGGCTAGAGACTGCAAAGGCGTAGTTAAAATTACAGGTCTGACTCTGAAATGATGTTTGTGGCTTCCTGTTTGTTTTATCTTCATTTAGTGAAGGGTTTCTTTGAGAAATGTCAGAGGAGTTGCTTAAGCAATCTGTCCCTGAGCAGTTATGTGGCATCAGGTTAACATTTATGATACTATGACTTTCTGCAATATGTAGGAGGAAAAGGGATAAAGCATCATACGAAATACCAAAATGAAAGAAAATAAAACAAAACAGACATTGATAGCTAATGAGCAAAAAGGCTGCATAACTATTATAAAATTATCAAAGTCATTGCTTGCATTCCTTCTCAGATCAGTTGATAAGTTTCTTTAATAAATGGCCTTCATTAACATCTCCAAATACTGTAGAAATCAGAAAGCATGGCCCCAGGACAAATCACTATCAGTGCAGAATTATATTATCCGGCTTATAACACGCAGCATATAGGCAATCGACTGCTGCTCCCACGGTGCAAAAATTAAACTGTACTAATTACATTTCCCACAGAGAATACTTGGAAAAGTGTGGAAGGCCTTTTGCAAACATGAGGAGGTCTGCAGATGCTGGAAATCCAAAGCAACACATGCAAAATGCTGGAGGAACTCGCAGGTCAGACAGGATCAATGGAAACGAATATACAACTGATGATTCAGGCCGAGATCCTTCTTCAGGACTGAGAAGGAAGGGGGAAGGCACCAGTATAAAATGGTGGAGATAGGGTAAGGAAGACAAGCTGGAGTCCTGATGAAGGGTCTCGGCCTGAAGCACCGACTGTTTACTCTTTTCCATTGATGCTGCCTGGCCTGCTGAGTTCCTGCAGCATTTTCTAAGTATGTGTTGCTTGGATTTCCAGGGTCTGCAGATATCCTCATGTTGAAGGTGATAGGTGAAGCCAGATGGGTGGGAAAGGTCAAGGGCGGGAGAAGAAGGGATCTGATAGGAGAGGAGAGTAGAAGATGGGAGAAAGGGAAGTAATAGACAGGTGAGAAGATGTAAAAGGTCAGAGCGGGGAATAGTGGAATGGGGGGGGGGGGGGGTATTTACTTTACCGGAAGGAGAAATCACTATTCATGCTATTAAGTTGGAGGCTACCCATATGGAATATAAGGTGTTAGCTTCTCCACCCCAAGGGTGGCCTCATCTTGACACAAGAGGAGATGATGGACAGGAATGGGAATCAGAATTAAAATGTTTGGCCACTGGGAAGGCCCACTTGTGGCAGATGGTGCGGAGGTCCTCAATAAAGCAATCCCACAATTTATGATGGGTCTCTGAAAAAGGTTTCTCCCTTTTAAGAGAACCAAATTGTGTACTCAATGCTAAGGAATCTAAACACAGCATCTAAGGTTCATGAAGTGAAAAGGTATAGTGATTTGCGTTCTGCAGTTGGATCTAGCACAGGGCTTTTCAATTTACTTAGCAGCAACAAATATCAGGGTCATTTAAAACAGTCAATGTGCATCTTATAAGTACAAACAGCTTAGTTACTTAATAGATAAAAAAAGAGAAACTAGATACGACCAAAAAAGCAACAAATGCTTCATATTTGGATATACAGACAAGCTTAATAAGTTAAGAATATATTTGTTCAGGGCAATGGAATTAGATAGGGACCATTTAATACTACAATGCAGATTGTAAACGCACAGTGAATGGGATTCCAGACTCAATCTTTTGTTTATTATTGCAATAATATCACTCGTCCATTGTCTTCCCTTTTAGATAACCAAGTCCATTCTGGACATTTGGGAAGGCAGTACTGCCGGCTCGAGTAATAGACCACCCCACCAGCACCAACAACCAGCAACCACTGAACACCCACACACCTCTACTCTGGGTTTGGCAAAATGTTAGTTATAGAGTGAGGAATGGTGGTGCAGGTGCAGGTGCAGAATCTGGTTTGGGAGCAGCCGAGCATCAGACCAGAACTGACAGACCAAAGGACTGTCAGAATGGCCGAGAGGATCATAAGGGTCTCCCTACAGTCCATCGGGAACATTAATCAGGAGTGCTGCGTATGCAGGGCCCTTAGTATTATCAAGGATCCCACCCATCCATCCAGCATCCTCTTCGACGTTCTATCATCAATGCACGAAGACAGGAACGGTCAGGATGGGAAACAGCTTCTTCCCCCAGGCCTGAACTCCCTGCATCATTGCATACAAAGTGTAACTGGTTAACCTGTTCTTGGCTTGACAATATTTAATTTATGCACTTTATTTTGTTTATTTATGCATTTGTAGATCTTATTCTTACTTTCCTAAGTATGTGTGTCAAGTGTACTATTGTACTTCACACCCAGTTCTGAAGAAACTGTTTGATGGCATACATGTGTATAGTTAAATGACAATAAACTTGACTAAAACATCTGAAATTATGAGCTACAAATGCAGACTGCATTTATCTTATTGGCAGTTGCATTGGCAAGGAATACTGGAGCATCAATCGCTAGGACTTTACCCTGCTAAATACCAATCCCTGCCATTAAATAATGGAGTGTTTCCCAGCACTCAATATATTGTATATGCCAGATCACTAATCAATGCCACAGATGGCAGTCAGTCACCAATCTGTCCCTGTCAGCTCAGCTCAAAAAGAACTCATAATTGCATTAGATTACCTTGAAATGGAAATGGCTGGATACTCAATGGCCAAGCGGGACATAAAACAGCTAAGATACAAAAAAAAGAGCACTTTTGTTTAAAATACTGTAAAATGGTATAATTTTGTTTGAATGAGTATAATAAGTAGCATCAGTGATCCACTATAAATAACCTGGAAACATAACTGAACACGATGGCAAATATTACAAGGCCAGGAGAGCAGAGGGCAACCCTTTTCATTTGAATGTTGAGTAGTATTTTTAGCTGCAGGGTTGGTAGTAATTAGTTGTAGAATACATTTCAGTATTTGTTTTGTCTACAGTAGAGAAAACTCTTTCCCTTGGTTCTTTGTATGACAGCCACGAAGATCGGTTTCAGATGTCTTGCAGAGATTTTTTTTTCATACTGCTTAACTATTCCAGTGTGCAGAGCCTCTACATATGGTGAAAAAATGGGGTCCACATGCTACCCCCCCCCCAAAAAAATGCCAGATGCTAAAGCTCTTCTGACTGTGACTTCATCCCTGCATTGAGGCTTCTGCATCACTTCAGGCTACTTCACTAACCCAACTGAAGCTGTTCAACGAAAGCAAAATATGATCAAATGCTCGGCTCCTGTGGTAATAGTTAAATGCACAATCTCAAGCAGGTCTGGTCTCCAAAAAGCAGAAGATAACTGAAGATAAAACTTCTGGAAAAAAAATCAGCTTCCCCTGCCTGAAGTCCTGATGTCTCAAATAACTTAAAGTACAATTCTCTGCAACAGCTGAAGTACAAAATGGAAATCAGAAAAATACAAGTGCAGAAGTAAACCATTTGGCCCATTCAGTCTATGTTGGCTTTTACATTCCACAGAAGAGCTGACATTGGCCATGGGGTAAGGGTGAAAGATGAGAAGTTCAAAGGGGACATGAGGGGGAGCTTCTTCACTTAGAAGGTCGTGACAGTGTGGAATGAACTGCCGGTGCAAGTGGTGCACGCGAGCTTGATTTCAACGTTTAAGAGAAGTTTGGGTGGGTACATGGATGGCTATGGTCCAGGTGCAGGTCATTGGCAGTAGGCAGTTTAAATGGTTTCAGCATGGACTAGATGGGCTGAAGGGCCTGTTCCTGTGCTGTACTTCTCAATGACTCTATTTGTACTTCTTTTAACCTTATCACTATCCCTTTCAGTTGCTTTCTTTTTCCTTTTCTTATCCACTGCATTAACAACATCTCAGAATACGCTCCATATGATGAACTATTCTCTCTGTATATGAAGTTAATCTAAAAATCTCAGATTTGATTAGTACTTTGCTCTTAAGAAACTATACACTAGATTTCTTTTTGACTGTTATCTCTGTATCTCCTTCCTGCCCAGCACTGTGGCTGGATATTGCTGGGGTTGGAGCATCTGCTCTACAGCTGTTCCCTGCAACCTTCTGTAGAACCCTTTCATTTTCCTTTCTTGTAACTAGATGAGAAATACAGAGAATGCAACTCAAAATCAAGGAATTCCAGCTCCACTCTGAATGCTCAGCCCCCGAGAAACTTTCTCGATATATTATGTCATCAGTAACCATTTAGATTTTGGTACTCGGCAATGAAGCAGGTCAGGTATCAGAACATTCGCTGGGTTCTGGAGACAGTGACCACAACTCCCTAACCTTTACCATAGCCTTGGAGAGGGATAGCAGAAGACAGTACGGGGAAGTATTTATTTGGGGGAGGGGGAATTGTGATGTTATTAGGCAGGAAACTGGAAGTATAAATTGGGAATGGATGTACTTGGGGAAATGCACAACAGAAATAGGGAGGTTGTTTAGGAAGCACTTGAATGGGGTTCTGGATTGGTTTGTCCCATTGAGGCAGGGAAAAGATGGTTAAGAAGATAGAGAGAAGATGGAGGGTAGTTGTAGGAGCAGCACATTCTGCCTGGAGGTTGTTGACCAGTGGTGTTCGGCAGGGATCTTTTCTGGGACCCCTACTCTTTGTATTTTTTATAAGTGACTTGGACGAGGAAGTGGAAGGGTGTGTTAGTAAGTTTGCAAATGACATGAAGATTGGCGGCCGTGTGGATAGTGCAGAAAGTTGTCATATGTTGCAATGACCAAGCTGGCTCAGAAGTGGCAGATAAAGTTCTTTCTGGGAAAGTGAGAAGTGATTCACTTTCAAAGGTCGAATTTGAAGGCAGAATGGTTAACGGAATGATTCCTGTCAATGTGGAGGAACAGAGAGATCTTGGGGTCCATATCTATAGACCCCTCAAAGTTGATAGGGCAGTTAAGATATGCTGTGTTGGTCATTAGTAGAAGCATTGAGGTATTGTTGTAGCTCTATAAAATCACATTTGGAACATTGCAACACACACATAGAACGTAGAAATCTACAGCACATCACGGGCCCTTCAGCCCACATGTAACCTACTCTAGAAATTGTTTAGAATTTCCCTATTGCATAGCCCTCCATTTCTCTAAGCTCCATGGGCCTATCTAAGAGTCTCTTAGAAGTCTCTTAAGCAGTATCTATGGAAAGAAATAAACAGCCAACATTTCAGGCCGTATTGAGCTGTAATGTTCTTTGTTTTCATGGCTACTGCTGCAGTTTGAGGTTCTTATGATTAGAGTTGTAGTTTGGAGTTGGTGTTAGCAACACATTCCAGTAAATAGTAAGGAGTGTATCTTTACATCTCCAATATTCAGCTAAGTACGATAGTACCTGGAGATCAAATGGCAAATCCTTATCCGCAGGTACAGTACACATCTGCCATTGCACGTCCTTAACTGCCAATGCACCTCGGTAACTGCGATTGGACCTCGGTAACTGTACTATACTATATACCACTGTGGAATCTCAGAGCAGCCTCTTGGTTTGAATAGTCCTAGTTCTAAATTCTGTCTAAGTACTACGAAAAGAAAAAAATCTCATTATCAAATTAGATTATCAACTTTCAAAGGATTTGTACAGATTCTTTAGTTTTAGTCCTTTGAAGACCAAAACCTGTGATTATTGGAAGTTATCACTTTTTATTAGTTATGGCCATCTTCAGAAGTTTTCTGATGACTCTGCCATAGTTGGATGCATCAGCAGGGGAGATGAGGCTGAGTACAGGGCTACGGTGGGAAACTTTGTCACATGGTGCAAGCAGAATCATCTACAGCTTAATGTGAAAAAGACTAAGGAGCTGGTGGTGGACCTGAGGAGGGCTAAGGCACCGGTGACCCCTGTTTCCATCCAAGGGGTCAGTGTGGACATGGTGAAGGATTACAAATACCTGGGGATATGAATTGACAATAAACTGGACTGGTCAAAGAACACTGCGGCTGTCTACAAGAAGGGTCAGAGCCGTCTCTATTTCCTGAGGAGACTGAGGTCCTTTAACATCTGCTGGATGATGCTGAGGATGTTCTATGAGGCTGTGGTGGCCAGTGCTATCATGTTTGCTGTTGTGTGCTGGGGCAGCAGGCTGAGGGTAGCAGACACCAAAAGAATCAACAAACTCATTCGTAAGGCCAGTGATGTTGTGGGGATGGAACTGGACTCTCTGACGGTGGTGTCTGAAAAGAGGATGCTGTCCAAGTTGCATGCCATCTTGGACAATGACTCCCATCCACTCCATAATGTACTGGTTAGGCACAGGAGTACATTCAGCCAGAGACTCATTCCATCGAGATGTAACACTGAGCGTTATAGGAAGTCATTTCTACCTGTGGCCATCAAACTTTACAACTCCTCCCTCGGAGTGTCAGACACCCTGAGCAAATAGGCTGGTCCTGGACTTATTTCCACTTGGCATGATTAACTTATTATTATTTAATTATTTATGGTTTTATATTGCTATATTTCTTCAATATTCTTGGTTGGTGCGGCTGTAACGAAACCCAATTTCCCTCAGGATCAATAAACTAGGTCTGTCTGTCTGTCTGTCTGGCAGAAGTGTTGCTTGGGACAGAAGCTAAAAGTTTCTATTCTAAGCTACATTCCTTGACAACCTCTGGAAACCGAAATCAGTAAATATTAGGCCATTAAATAGTCCTTGTATTTGTCTTTCAGTTACCTATGAATATAAATTAATTTGGATGAAACATCCTATTAAATCTTCCTGGAGGGGTGGGGGTGCATATCTACACTGTGAGAAACAAGCTAACAGTAATGAACTTCCTAGGTGTGTCACATCCAGAATTGTTTCCTGGTAGCGGACGATTTCCTTCCATGCTGCTCTGACATATTGGGAAATGGCATACTAGGCAAGTTACAGCAGTGGTTTGCCTTTGCCTTCGGCCAGGTGAGTTTTTTTTAAAAAGATCACCAGCTCTTAACGAGAGCCAGCTGGATTCGAACTCTGGACCTCTTGCCCCAAAGTCCAGCGTTGATGCCACTACACCACCAGTCAGCCAATGAACTTGAACCCTGACCTTAAATTTACTTGGTCCATTTCTGACACCTCCTTCCCCTTTCCCAATCCCTCTCTCTGTCTCTGGAGACAAACTGTCTATTGACATCTTTTAAAAATCCTACAATTCCCACAGCTATCTAGACTATAACTCTTCCCATCCTGTCTCCTGTAAAAGCGCTATTCCCTCATTGAAGTATCTTCATTCTGTTGCATCTGTTCCCAAGATGAGGCTTTTCTGTCCGGGATGGCAGAGATGTCTTCCTTATTTAAAGAACAGGGTACCCCTTCCTCCACCATTGATGCTGCCCTCACCCACAACTCCTCCATTTCACAGGTATCTGCACTCATACCATCTTCCCACTGCCTTAACCTACTACCTGCATGAGTCTCCGCATCCAAGACATCATTCTCCATAACTTCTGCCATCCCCAAAAGGATCCTAACACTAAATATGTTTTTACCTTCCCACACTCTCTGCTTTTTGCTGGGATCATTCCCTCTGTGATTTCCCTGTCCATTTTGTCCCTCCCCACAAATCTCCCTCCTGGCACCTACCCCTACAAGCAGACAAAATGCCCATTCACCTCCTTCCTCAACTCCATCCAGTTCCCCAAACATTCCTTCCAGGTGAAGCAACATTTCACCTGCAAATATGCTGGGGTCATTTATTGTATCCGGTGCTCCCTGTGCAGCGTCCTCTACATCAATGAAACCCGTTGTAAATGGTAGAACCACTTTGTTGAGTACCTCTGCTCCAACTGCCCGAATCGGAGTTTGCTGGTGGTCAATTGTTTTAACTCCTATCCCCAGTCCCATTCCTCCTCTTGTGCCACAATGACACCACTCTTAGTGTGGAGGAGCAACAGTTCATATTCCATCTGGGTAGCCTCCAATCTGATGGCATGAACATTGATTTCTCATTCTGGGGAAAAAATCCCTCCACCTTCCTTCTCCTATTCCCCACTCTGGCCTCATACCCCTGCTCAGTTGGTTATCGCCTCCATCTGGTGCCCCCCTTCATCCCTCTCTCTCGTGGTCCACTCTCTTCTCCTATTAGATTCCTTCCTCTCCAGCCCTTTACCTTTCCCACCCACCTTTCCAATTGCCTTCCAGCTATTCTATACCCTTCCCCTTCCTTTCCAGTCCTGAAGAAGGTTCTCAGCCCAAAATTATTCATTCCCTTGGATGCTGCATTTTGTGTGTGTGTTACATTGGATTGCCAGCATCTGCAGATTTACCCTTTTTGTGTTTATGTAATGAATGAACTCTTTGTATGCTGTGATTAGCAACAAAAAAAAATCTGATTAGATAAATGGTCTAGCTCAGTAAGAGTATCTTTTACACCAAGCCACAGGTCAACGAGAATCCAGTGGAATATCAGATTTGAGAGCTCAGTCCAACACTGAGGAAGAGCTGCAACATCAAAGTTAAACTGAAGCCACATTGGTTCACCAAGGTGAACAGAAAAGATGCCATGATGTTACTAAAAGCAGACCTGGGATCTCCTCTGCCACGTCCTGGCCAATAATTCTGCCTCTGCCAATGCTGCTTAAAACTGGCCTCCAACTCATTGTTTCTTATAGGTTCTTACAGTGTTCAAATTGCCTGTTACGATTGCATGCTACATCTACACTTGAAAAATAATTTATTGACTGCAAAAAAATTTTAGACTGTCTTGAGGTTATGAATGAATTCAAGCCCTTTGTCTTTTTAAAATGCTTCTTTTTCATTACCCTGTTAAAATTGAATGCATGATAATAATCTTTCTGCAAACATTTTATGCAACTGAAATCTATTTTCAAGAGTACCATTTTGTGTAAGAATATACTGTATGTATGACAGCAATGAATCTAAGTGCCAATATATGTTGCATCTTACAACCAACTTCATTTATATTTATGTAAATCCAGATGCTGTACTGTAAATGCAATCTAACTAATAATATTATAACAAACACGCACTTCCAACAGGAACTAAAAGTTAAAACAGATTTCCTATACATTCTTCCTTCATTACCTTCAAAATAAAAGTGATAATAATTGACTCAACTAAACACATACTGCTACCACATTTGAATCCCTTGTGAGCCTAGCCAGATTGAGCACCATTTATTTACTTTGAACTCCATGGTAAGTAGAGGATTACAGCGGATTGCTTTACACAGAAGGATAATATTTCAAGATTGTAACAAAAACAGTTATAATTTTAATAGCCAGACACAAACTCATTGCAGCCTCCAGGCTGTCCCTCCTTTATTTTGTAATTCTGCTGATTAACGGTTGTACTTGCAGGCATATTTAACCTTTGTTGTGTCAATCTTATGTTAGACTTCTTGAAGACTCCACAACATTGATGCCCAAACTCCCAAGACGTTAAACTAATTTGCTGAATATTCTGTTTGTACTCATAGAAACATTTACATAATGTAGTCCTGCTCTGTTGAGTTTGCATTTTTCCTCAATCAAAACCAGAATATCAAACTCTCATATACCACAAGTGAAAAATACAAAGAATACATACAATGTGATTTAAATTAATTTATGTCACTTTCTGCAAAAAAAAACAGATGCTCCCTTCCAGATGTAAATGAGGATTTTCCACTGTGGACAAACCATCCATCTATAAAAAGACAGCCCTGTAAACTCTCCCTGCTGTTGTATATACAAATTTTCTTCATTAGCAGACTAAGTTGATCTCATGAATTTGAAGAGTTTATATTGGCAGAGATCAAATCAAATTACTAGGAAGGTATTGTGTATCTAGTGCAGATGGATGAAGCTTTTGCTTATTCTTAACTGAAGATTTTTTAATATAATTTCACACATTGTCTGTTCTTTGTCCTTTTAAATTTTTTGACTACTCATCACCCACCACCTATCACCTCCGCAGCTGGATGGCCAGTGCTTTGCATCACTCCCCAGCTGCTTTGAAATGTGCAGTAACAACATTGTTGTGTCTCATTTTTGTCCATAGTACAGACAGGTGAGTTTCCCCAATGGAATATGAAAAAAAAATCTACTCCAGGTGCTGTCATGGGTAGGCAAATTTAATTGTATATCTTATAATCTTCGCAGTACATGAAATACTCCACAAAATGTAGAAATATAGAAGACACAGAGCCAAAGATAGAATTTTGAATCAGTGAATGAAAGAAAAGCCGTGTAATCAGGGTAATTGCATATTGATATGATATACAGTGGATGCCGGTAACTTAGGCCATCGATTAATTGGAGCAACTCTTAAAGAACAAAAACCAATTGAGAAGATAGCTGGGAATCACTTTGTTTATTTGGGACACTATTCCGCTTAATCTGGACAGGAGACTATTCTATTGAACATTAGTTACAAATACTTGTGTGGCCATTAAACGCTACACTGTGCTTGGAGTGAACGGTTTTTAAATGACATCAGTTGCAGCAATTTTTGTCACTAATAATTGGTGAGAAATAAGCAGTAGGACAATTCAAGACTGTTTTGCACCCCTGTGGTTTCAACCATTGAGGCTTGGAGATGTCAGAAATGGCCATCAGACATTACAGAGCGAGCAGTTTTTAAATAGTGTCAGCTGTGTGTGCTTGTGTTATGTTATCCATTTGGACCAGGGACACTGATTCATAAAGCAGTGATCTTTGATCACTTAGTTTCACAGAATATAGAACACAGAAATTCTACAGCCACTTGGTCCACAACGTTGTGCCGACATTGTCACCTACTCTAGAAGCTGCCTAGAATTTCTTTACCATATAGCCCTCTATTTTTTATCAGCTCCAGGTACCTATCTAAGAGTCTCTTAAAAGACCCCATTGTGTCCACCTCTACCACCTTCACTGGCAGTGCATTCCACGCACCCACCGCTCTCCGTGACACAGTACACTATATTTTTGACTTTGCGCAGGAAGGCAATGAAGCCAGTCCATTATCTGCATTAGCTGTCTGTGTTGAGGTTGTTCATCTTCAGCCAATAAAAAAATCACAGCAGCGTACACTGGATGAATTCCTCCATCAGTAACTAGCAGGAACAAATACATAGTTTAGAGTACTGTAGTAGTATTGGTAGTGTTCTAATTTGTTCTGTATTTCATTTAAAAACATAATTTTTTATTCAGTTAAACAGTAGTTTGTCTTTGTTATGCCTTTTAACTATTTTCATGAAACTTCAGCTAATTGGGACAGCCTCTTAACTGGGCCAAAATGTACTGGTCCAAATATGTCCCATTTAACAGGAATCTACTTTATAGAAAGATTGTAGCAATGTACTACATACAGAGCTAGAGACAACGACACGCAGTCGGTAAGTCGTTTTGAGACAAGTTTATTCAAACTTCATGGCACTGGCATTTAATCTCTAGCGCCCACCCTCTCCAGGCAGAAATGACGTTAGAGGTGCATTACCAAAGTCTCCCCCCGTGCGCTGGCTATTTGTGAGCCAGTTCGCCTGTACAGAAAGTGGGTCGCCACATAACCCCCCCCCCCCAGAACCGGCGATACACCCCCCCCAATGTCCACAGTCTGGATCAGCCTCTGTTTGGGAGGTCTGCCTCTGCACCGCAGTGCCTGAACCTCAACCGGCTGCGCCAAGTCCACACGGGCTGGTTTGAGTCAGTCCACCGTGAAAACCTCCTCTCTCCTCCCAATGTCCAGAATGTACGTGGACCCGTTGTTGTTGATCACCTTGAATGGCCCCTCATATGGCCGCTGTAGCGGTGCCCGGTGTCCGCCCCTTCATACAAACACAAACTTACAGTTCTGCAGGTCTTTGGATACATGGGTCGGGGTCTGCCCATGCTGTGAAGTCGGCAGGGGGGCCAGGTTGCCGAGCCTTTCGCGTAGTCTGCTGTGGGTTCTTCCTCTTGCCCCCTTGGGGCTGGTATGAACTCTCCTGGGACGGCCAGCGGTGCGACGTACATCAACTCAATGGACGAGGCATGCAGATCCTCTTTGGGTGCTGTACAAATTCCAAGCAGGACCCAGGGAAGCTCGTCCACCCAGTTAGGTCCTCTCAGGCGGGCCATGAGAGCCGACTTCAAGTGACGGTGGAAGCGTTCCACTAATCCGTTCGACTGTGTGTGGTAGGCAGTAGTGTGGTGTAGTTGCGTTTCCAACAGGCTGGCCACAGCCGACCACAGGCTGGAGGTGAACTGGGCGCCTCTGTCGAAGATAATGTGGGCCGGTACCCCGAAGCGTGCTACCCAGGTTGCAATCAGTGCTCGGGCGCAGGAATCGGCAGATATGTCGGTGAGTGGGACCACCTCTGGTCACCTCGTGAACTGGTCTACCATAGTTAGGAGGTACCGTACTCCTCGGGACACTGGTAGGGGGCCCCAAGATATCCACATGAATGGGACAGATGCTCCTGATGACTACTGTTGGCTATAAGGATGTCGTCCAAGTAAATGAACGCAAAGTCCAGGTCGCGTCCCACCAAATCCATTAGCCGCTGGAACGTTTGTGTGGCATTCTTCAGGCTGAACAGCAATCGGAGGAACTCAAACAGGCCGAACAGAGTGATAAGTGCTGTTTTGGGGATGTCTTCAGGGTGCACTGGGATTTGATGGTATCCCGAGACGAGATCTACTTTGGAAAAGATTCTTGCCCCATGCAGGTTTACTGCAAAGTCCTGTATGTGCGGCACAGGGTAGCGGTCTGGAGTTGTAGCCTCATTCAGTCTGCGGTAGTCGCCGCATGGTCTCCAACCCCCGGCTGCTTTGAGCACCATGTGCAGGGGGGAGGCCCATGGGCTGTCAGACCTCCGTACGACCCCAATTCCTCCATCCTCTTGAACTCCTCCTTCGCCAGGCAGAGCTTTTCCAGGGGGAGCCTTCGTGCGCAGGCATGGAGAGGTGGTCCCTTGGTCAGGATGTGGTGCTGAACCCCATGTCTGGGCATGGCTGCCTTGAACTGCTGTGCCAGAATCGATGGAAAGTCCGCAAGGATTCTGGTGAATTTGTTGTCCGACAGCGTGATGGAGTCCAGGTGTGGGGCTGGCAACTTGGCTTCACCCAGGGAGAACGTCTGGAAAGTCTCGGCATGTACCAGTCTTTTCCCGTACAAGTCGACCAGCAGGCTGTGAGCTCGCAAGAAGTCCGCCCCCAGGAGTGGTTGGGCCACCGTGGCCAGCGTCAAGTCCCACGTGAACCCGCTGGCGCCGAACTGCAGCTGCACTGTGCAGGTGCCGTAGGTCCATATCGTGCTGCTGTTTGCGGCCCTTGGGGTGGGTCCTGGCTTCCTGTTGCGGATGTTGTACCCCTTCGGGGGAAAGACGCTGATTTCCACTCCGGCGTCGAGCAAGAAGCGGCGTCCCGACTGTTTGTCCCAGACGTACAAGAGGCTGTCCTGGTGGCCAGCCGCCATTGTCATTAGCGGCAGCTGGCCCTGGCCCTTGCAGGGTGGGCGACAACAGCGGGCTTTAGTGCCCCCCCCCGCTGGTGGTAGAAACACCACTGTTCACTGGCCTCCTCACTCCTGCCTCTGTGTTGTATGTGCCCCCCTGCCGGGCCTGGTCTGCTCTGCTGTTGGGCGCGTGGCCTGGTAATCTGACCGACCGATGCCACGCTCTCCCTCTTGGCTTTCCGCAGCACGCCTGCCGGGCCGCCACCTTCCAGAGGTCGCTGAAATCTTCATCGGCCAGCAGCAGATGTATGTCCTCGGGCAGTTGCTCTAGGAACACTTGCTCGAACATGAGGCAGGGCTTGTGTCTGTTAGCCAGGGCCAGCATCTCGTTCATCAATGCTGACGGCAGTCTGTCTCCCAAACCATCCAGGTGAAGCAGGCGGGCACCCCGCTGACGCCGTGAGAGGCCAAAGGTCCCAATGAGCAGCGCTTTGAATGCTTCATATTTGCCTTCTTCCGGGGGCGACTGTATGAAATCCGCAACCTGGGCGGCCGTCTCCTGGTCAAGGGCGCTCACCACCTGATAGTAATGCGTGGAATCAGAGGATATCTGCCAAATCTGGAACTGAGCTTCTGCTTGGCTAAACCACACGTGTGGTTCAGAAAGTCGGCAGTTTTAGCGAAACTGCGTGAACAGATGAAGAGTCAGTCATCTTTGCTCCAAATCCCTTTTGGAGCGTCGGGGTCACCAGTGTAGCGATGTACTACATACAGAGCTAGAGACAACGACACACAGTCGGAAAGTCGTTTCGAGACTAGTTAACTCAAACTTCGCAGCACTGGCATTTAATTCCTAGCGCCCACCCTCTCCGGGCGAAAATGACGTCAGAGGTGCATTACCAAAGTCTCCCCCCGTGCGCTGGCTATTTGTGAGCCGGTTCGCCTGCGCAGAAAGTGGGTCGCCACAAGATCTTTTTTAACCCATTGGTTAAGTGACTAAAATGCTATGATAACTCCCTTTATCAAACGTAGAGTGGTGCCATGAGATTAAGAGGGCCTAGTTTAACATCTCATCTAAATGTACAGAACCTGAGAGAACAGAACTCCCTGAGATGCCAGCCTAGAGATATCATTCAAGGAAGATGTAGTAGTTCAGAAATATTTGCTAGATCTACACCAAAAACAGGTGGATGTCTTATGCAGGAAGACTGAACAGCCTAGATTTGTATCCACTGGAGTTCAGAAGAGTGCAAGGCAACAATTAAAACTTATAATATTCCAAATAAAATGTCTTAAACCCTGAAAAACCTTGAAAGGGTGTTGGTGGAGAGAATATTTCCTTTTGAGAATGAAATTAAAACCGGGGTCACTGTTTAAAAATAAGCTCTAATCCATTTAGCAACAGATAAAACCATCTTTTCTTTCTCTTTTGGGGTTGTAAGATTTTGGACCTCTCTTTTTCAAAGGGCAGTGGAAGTAGAGTTTTTATTTGAATATTTATAAGGCAAGATTAGATAGATTCTTAATAAGTATGGCTTGAAAAGTTATTAGGATTAGGCAAAAGTTCATTATTAGGAGTTCAGGCTGGAGTTAGATTAGCTCTCACATTATTCAAAAGCAGAATAGCATTGATGGCCAAGTGGCATTTTCCTGTTCCTAATTCCACAAGACCATAATAAGACCATAAAATATAGGAGGAGAATTAAGCCATTTAGCCCAATGATTCTGTTCCACCATTTCATCATGGCTAATCCAATTTTCCTCTGAGTCCTAATCTCCTGCCTTCTCCCCCTGTCGCTTCATGCCCTGACCAATCAAGAATCTATCAACCTCTGCCTTAAATATACATACAGACTTGGCCTTCACAGCTGCTTGTGGCAAAGAATTCCACAGATTCACCATTCTCTGGCTAAAGAAATACCTCCTCATTTCTCTTATAAAAGAACACCCCTCTATTCTGAGGCTGTGTCCTCTGGTTTTAGACTTCCCCATCACAGGAAACATTCTCTGCACATCCACTCTATCAAGGCCTTTCACCATTCGATAGGCTTCAATGAGGTCAGCCCTCATTCTTCTGAATTCTAATGAATATAGGCCCAGGGTTATCAAACTTTCTTCATATGCCAGGCCATTCAATTCTGGAATCATTTTTGTGAACCTCATTTGAACTCTCTCCAGTTTTAGCACATCCTTTCTAAGGTAAGGGGCCCATAACCGCTCACAATACTCCAAGCGAGGCCTCACCGGTGCTTTACAAAGTCTCAACGTTACATCCTTGCTTTTATATTCTAGTCCTCTTGAAATGAATGCTAACATCACATTTGCCTTCCTCACCACAGAATCAACCCACAAATTAACCTTCAGGGAATCCTGCACAAGGAATCCCTGGTCCCCTTGTGACTTAGTTTTTTTTTGTATTTTCTCTCCACTTGGAAAATAGTCAACCTTTTCATTTCTTCTACCAAAGTACATGACCATACACTTCTTGTCATAGGACTCCATTTGCCATTTCTTTGCCCATTCTCCTACTCTGCCTAAATCTTTCTGTAACCTCTCTACTTCCCCAAAACTACATGCCCATCCACCTATCTTCATATCGCCTGCAAACATTGCCACAAAGCCATCAATTCCATCATCCAAATTATTGACATATAACATAAAAAGAATTAGTCATAATACAGACCCCTGTGGAAAACCACTAGTCATAGGCAGCCAGCCAGAAAAGGCTCTTTTTACTCCTACACTTTGCCTCCTGCCAGTCAGCCACTGCTTTATCCATGTTAGAATCTTTCCTGTAATACCATGGGCTTTTACCTTGTTAAGCAGCCTGATGTGCGGCACCTTGTCAAAGGCCTCCTGAAAATCTAAATACAAAACATCAGCTGATTCTCCTTTGTCTATCCTGCTTGTTACTTCTTTAAAGAATTCCAACAATTTTGTCAGGCAAGTGATCCTTGAAAGAACATTACTAATGCCTCCACGATCTATTTTGCCACCACTTTCAGAACTCTGGAGTGTATACTATCTGGTCCAGGTGACTTATCTACCTTCAGACCTTTCCGTGTCTCAAGATTCTTATCTCTAGTTATGGTAACTTCACATACTTCATGACTTCTGACACCTTGAACTAGTGTCTTCCACAGTGAAGACTGATACTTAATACTTATTTAGTTCATTCACTATTTCCTTGTACCCCATTACTACCTCCCCAGCATCATTTTCCAACAGACTGATATCCACTCTCGCCTCTCTGTTACACTCTATGTAGTTGACAAAACTTTTGGTATCCTCCTTAATATTATTGGCTAGCTTACTTTCATATTCCATCTTTATCTTCTTAATGACTCATTAGTTGCCTTCTTTTGGTTTTTATAAGCTTCCTAATCCTCCAGTTTCCACTAATTTTTGTTCTATTATATGCCCTCTCTTTGGCTTTTATGTTGACATTGACTTCTCTTGTTAACCACGGTTGTGTCTTCTTTTCTTTAGAATACTTCTTTCTCTTTGGGTGTCTCTTTTCCTGTAGCTTCTGAATTGTTTCCTGAAATTCCAGCCATTGCTGCTTAGCCGTCATCCCTGCCAGTGCTCTTTTCCAATCAATTCTGGCCAGCTCCTCTCTCATGGCTCTGTAATTGCCTTTACTCCACTGTAATACTGATACATCTGACTTCAACTTCTCCTTCTCAAATTTTAGGGTGAATCTGATCATATTGTGATCACTCGTCATATGTTAGATTCATGAGGTTTCAATATACAATCATGTGTGTCAGAAAGTAACATTTTCCCAGCAAGACATAGCTATTAGCTTAGCTGGAAAGTCCGCAAGATCACCTTGCCCATTACAACTCCAAACAACATTCTCCCACACAGATTAAAATAAAAAGAAACGTTTCTGAGAAATTATGGGAAAAACTCTGCTTATTTTTTTCCAGCAAAACTGCAACTAATCATGACACATTATAGAAGATGCATAGAAACTACCCCATTATTGCTCACACTAAACAACCAACCTCATCCATCAGGCTATTTACTCAACTTTAGTAGCAATATTATTCTTCAATATAATTTCTGTCAAAAATATATTTATTGACCTTTTGAAATTTATAGTAAGGTATAAATTAGATAAACGCTTGCAGGTAGAGCATGAGAGAAAACAGGACATGCTCCACCTCCAGAGAGCAATGAGACAGGAATGGAAATGTTATGGGCAACTACTGATGTTTACTATGATGGTTCAGTGGGCTCAGCAGGGCAGAAACCTGTCTCAAACAATGGAAAAATGACCATGGTCCATGTAGCTTCTTTGGGGAGGACCTATTTTGAGACTGTCACTCTGGCTCAGAGGGAAGCACTTTGACTTTTAAAATAATCGGTTAATTCCCCACTCCTGAAATTGAGTACAATGTTACAGTACTGATCTTCCATTGAAAAACTGAAGGTCACAAAACTGAAATGTTAAATTAATGCTTTTATATGCCCTCTCCTTGGATACAAGCATTGGATGTCACGATCTCAGGGACAAACAAATGAGACATGCTGGTCAATACTTAACCCTCACTAAAAGTTGCTGATAGTAGCTATAATTATTAACATACTAAATATTGACACATCTCAACTAGTTGTTCAATTTCCTATCATACTCTGGTGACTACACTACCATGTGGTTCATTGGTTGTCAACACATGTTTGAGCATTTTGATGTCATTGATAGCAAATGAGAAAATGATTCTTTATTTGTTTTCATGATCAGGGACTGGAACAACAGAGAAGAAAATCTCAATTACTTTCTCTTTCTCAGGAAAATGCTCTTCTCTCAGAGTGAACGGGCATACATACAGAAGAGGAATGTGAATGCATTGTGCTTTCAGCTTGCACTTTGCTGATGAAACAACCCTCACACTTCTGAAATACTTTATGATATTCTTCAAGCTGGTGTGCAATCGAGAAGTAACTACTGAGTAGAAGTATGGTGTTTTCTCTGAGAATAAACAATTTTAAAGAGTCAAAATATTATTTTCAGACAAGTCAGTAAGAGTTTTCTGAATTGCATTTGCCAATCCATAGGCAAACAACTCATATAGGTGTCTACAAACAGGTGGGATCAATCAGAAAGTTGTGGGCCTAGAAATTGTACCGCGCCTCAAAGTATGTGCTAAACCATCAACAGTTGGCCTTGCATGCAACAGAATCGGCCTGGCACACTTTATGTTCAACAAAGCCTTTCCCATTGCAGAAGAAAACAACTAAAATCCAGGCAGCAAATTGTGCTTTAAGTAACTTTAACCTATCACCTCTCATCCTCTATGTTAACACTCTCTTTCCTTTCCATAATAGCCATCTCTCCTTGCCACTCTTATTCTTGATGCAGGGTAATGACCTGAAACATCAGCAATTCCTTTCCCCCGCAGATGCTGCTCGAACTTTTGAGTTCCTTTAGTGGATTGTTTGTTGCCCAAGATCCCAGCATCTGCAGTCTCTGTGTCTCTGAGATTCGAGTCTTGAATAACGGCAAAAGGAAGTTTTCTTTGCCTCGCCCACTCCTGCTAAAGGGAATGATTTATTGAGGATTCATTTGAAAGATGGTTTATTTATGTATTTCATGTACCCTAAGGGAAGCAGTTGTAATTAGAGTCAATTTATACTTTCCTTTGTTCCTCATCACAGCAAATGAGCAAGCTGTGATTGGTTGATAGATTTCCTTGCGATCATCCGCAATGCTATTAGTCCCACATGCTGATTGTGCTGCACCTGGCAATCAAGGGAAAGCACAGTGCCTCATTCCACATTCTCAAAAATGTGATCCGATCTAATCTGTACCCTTGGCCACTACTTCCCACCATCAGTCAGTGCTGACCCTCCCTTCCACAGATGTAGAAACCAAAAAAAAACAGCCTGCTGGCTTGAAAGACAGCGAAACAGCAATATTACTCAGTGCACAGCAGTGTCATGTTTTGACATCAAGCAGATTAACAGGAGGTGCCAGTCCGCAAGTCAAAGGCAAAGAGGAGTGTGCGCATCCCATTACAGTTAGGACATTGGCAAAAATAACTTTCGAGGCTATATAAGTCATCTTAAAGGTTGAGCAGATGCAAACGTCATCACGGCTTTCAGAAAGAAATTGGACTGATACTGGAAAAGGATAATTCAGGACTCAGAGAAACTGGATGGAAGCTGAAGTAGTCCACAATTACTTCACAAAGCAACAGATCAGGCAACTTCCACAACTCTTTGGCTACGGCATGCATTGAAAGCAAGCCTACAACAAGAGCAACTCATCTCAACCAATCACACAGCTGACTGCAAACCTTGCGGTAACACCGAGGTTTTAAACCTGCCTGATATATGATTTAGAGACAAACAGTGCAGAATTGTGCCCTCCTTCCCATCATGCCCAGCTTATGATCAAGTACCCATCTATACCCATCCCATTTAAAGGCATACCATCCACAGTTTTCTATGTCTTGGCAATTTAAGTGTTCACCTAGAGATTTTTTTCCCTGCATCTATTTATTGTCGCTGTTTTTTGTTTGTGGGGGGGGGGGGTCAGGGATTGTATTCCTGCTGCTTTTTTTCTGAAGGGGAGGGCATCAGGGATTGCATTATTGCTGTTTTTTCTGCAGGGAGGTGGTCAGGAATTGTCACTATCACTGTTCTTTTTCTTCAGGGAGGGGGTGGGGGATTCTGGTGTCTGCAAGTTTTGTTTCTTTTACCTTTTCATGTGTATTTGATGGCTATCTGGAGAAGGCAAATGTCAGAGTTGTATTGAACGTGCATATTTTGACAATAAAAAGAACTTTAAACCTTGATTTCTAACTTAAGTAAAAAAACCAGCATCTTCAACAGTTGACTATTTAGTCAAGTGATCATTGCAGAGTCAACAATATAGTTTTCTAATCTATTCACAATTTCCATTGCATCTTTGTTCTTTGTTTGTATAAAATATAAAGGTCCACTTTCTAGACCATACACCATGGTAACCACCTTCATTCACAGTCTGTCAAAACCTATACCACAGTCCAGCATTTCCCTCTGCTATTCTCAGCAATCCCACCCTTATGTATGAATCCTGGAATGTTCCTGGAATCCACATTCCTACCAGGTTAAAAACCTGATTTTGCAGGAAGGGATCTTGATCTATGGAACCATGAATTTGCTACTTCTATTGTCTTACATGCCCTTGCAGTCAACCTTCTCAAACCTGAATTCAGGAAGCAACATTTCAGATAGATGAACGTCAAAATCGGAAATAAAAATAGAAAAGGCTGAAAAGATATACAAGGTCAAGCAGCATCTGCTGAGGGAGGAACAGTTAATATTTCAAGTCAGAATGGGGAAAGAAGAAAACAAGTTAGTTTTCAGTAGCATGAAAGGTGGGGGAAGAAAATGGAAAGAATGGGAAGAAAATAAAGAAAATGGCCAGTTCTGATACAGACAGGAACCTTGTTTAATGTCTTTAATTCACCATCCCTTGGTCATCTGTGTGTTGCTTTCTGTACTGTTTCAAGACTCAACACAAGCTTAAGGAACACTGTCTCATCTTTTCTTTAGGCATGTTACAGACTATAGGTCTCAATTTCAAATTCTCCAATGGAATGTTACTCACATTTTCTGTCTGTCTATACCAGAAACGTTATTTCCATCTCATCATTTTGGCTCCCCCCCACCACCGACCCATCGTTAGTGACTCAACAGCCATGATTCGCCTTTACAATTAGCAGCAAAGATGCTTAATTTGAACATAATGGCTACTTCACTGCAATATTTACTCTCATGATCTCAGCTTATCAGAGATATTCCCTTTGTTCTATGCATCACTCTCCCACCTTCTGCACCACTGAACATTAGTTTCCTCCCCATTTCCGTTTTTAACAGTCCTGAAACTGAAACATTAACTGTTCCTCTTTCCACAGATGCTGCCCAACTTGCTGAGTGTGCCCAACTCCTTCTGCTTTTAAGTAAACTTTGGCCTAATCATGTTTCCACTCTCCACCGATACATCATAAAACAGACAGCCAAGTCCTCTGCTAATTTCTATGACCCAGGATTTACGTTCAGGAACAGGTTTCACACGTCTGACACAATGCACAGTCATACCACTACTCAGAATGACTGCAGCGAGCGGATTAGAGGCAAGGAGGATGTAGTGTATTTCACAGGACTCAGGGATTAGGACTTCAGCAACCTGGAGGCTTCATCTGGACATTAACTGCCTAGGATAAGGGTGGGAGAGTTATCTAAATCACAGTACCAGGCAATCTTTGGTTTATCTGAGCTCTATTCTTTCCTCTCCATATTCATTCAAGCCTTGGTTACAGGCTGTAATCCCTTATTTACATTTCAAACTGCAAGCTTTCATGTCAGTTATTTTAATTGTTCAATGGCAACTTATCTATCAAAATTAAAGCGACCTTATTGTAATTCAGTCTCACTAATGTGGTACGTGTATCCACATCCAGAACAAGTCCCTTGGTTTCCATTAATAGCCTGGTCAATGAGTCATGATGCAATATGAATTATGTTAATATAACAAAACATCTGTGGTGTGATTGGACAAGCTTGACTCAGAAACCTTTGTATAACTATCACACTTCCACTGTAAAACATCTCTCAGACAAATTATTTCTATTGACTCATCAGACTTGTTCCTCCCCCTCCCCCTTTACATTCTTACTGGGTTTAGATCTGACAGAGTCCTTTAATCTTTTTTGCCAGCTTAAAATGCTGCATTCTGATCCATATCTGTACATTAATGATTCCTTCCTTGTGACTCACTGCCTTCCCCCAAATTTGACTTATTTTTCCATTCCCAACCATATATCATAAATACAAACTTCTGAGATATCAGGTACATTTCAAATTCTTTCTAGCTAGAGTTTTGGTCCTGCCATCACCCTTCACAAGATAAATAATTCCTTTAAATGACAATAAAATAGACTTAAAGCACAGCTAACATGAAATAAATGTCAATATAGACTTGTCTAGCATCCAAAGTGAGTACTTTAAAAAAAAACACAGCACTACAGGTATTAACAAATACTTTAACCTTGGAAGGTTTAATTTATGGTCCAGCTTCTCTCTCCAAGAATCTTTCCCTCTGTAAATATAGAACTAAATGAGATTCCAACCATGAGAGAACGATTAATCATTTGAATCCAACTGATGGAAGTGTGCATAAAATTAAATAAATAAATGGTCCTGCCAGCAACTATCAATTGATTTATCAAGCCTCACCAATTTAACATCTCCCCTGGCTGTGCAGTTTCCATGAAAGCAAATCACAATCAAATAATTTTGTCCTGTTGCATGCTCCATATTTCTGATTTCTGTATCTCCATTTAAGGCCCAGTTTTTAGGCTGTTTACTTCAAAAAAAATCTTGCCCACTCTTATCTGCCACTCCAACTTGGCTACCTCCAACTTTCCCACTCTCCCTTTATCAGTCCATGTTTTGCTTCACTTCAAGTTCTTGTTTCAGTTCCTCACTGCACAACATACTTTCCTTTTTCTCCTGTATCAGCCTCTATTTTAGACTAAAAAGGCCCATTTCTCCCATTTATAAAACTGAAGGTGCCCCTATTTATAGACCTTTTAACAAAAGCCACTTTCTCACTAGCCTTTTTCTTTCTCTTCCTTGACCTCCCAGTCACTCTAACTATTGTTCTCCAAGACCAATGCAACTAGTAAATTGAATTCCACAAACACCAACTCCTTGATATTCCAGTTTTCCAAATATTCACCAATATCAAATCCTTATCAACCTCCTACTTCATTCTATCCCCAACAGCAAATTATCATACAGAATCCTCATTATGTTTTGTCTCACAACTGCAAAGTCCTTCACGTCTTTTAAATTTTCCAACATTACTAACAAATCCTTGTTAACCATATCAGTCTATGTTCCTTGGAACAAGCCTCAATATAAAAGTAGAGCAACAGAGGGACTGGACCATCAACGAAATGTTAACTCTGCTTCTTCTTTCCACAGATACTGCTTGAGTGTTTTTAGCATTTTCTGTTTCCACTTGCATGGGTGGCGAACACTTGGCACTTGTGCCCAAGATGGCACACGCAAAAAATCTGTTGGCATGTGGCATCCAGTGCCACCATTTGATTCTTTGAACCCCGCAGAATAAAAAGATACATACTAATTTCCTTTACCACCAAATAAAGCAGTGAATGTTTTTTTTAAATTCTACAAGCAACATTTTACACATACTTGTCATCAGCTAGATAGTTGCGAGAACACATGTTATGTTTTAAAATCCTCAAAGACCTGGTGTGCACATCAGTATTTGGGCAGTTAGCAGTTGAACCTGTTGGTATTGGCTTTGCTCGGCTTATTTTTCTTCTGTCGTTCGGATATTCAGTGATAATAACAGTGAATACTACATGTAACTTAGCACCTCCATGATTACTCACATCAGCTTGGTCAAGGCTAATTACAGGAAAGGACTTACTGACGAAAGTAGTGTTCCATTCATAGCTCTCAAAAAAATCAAATACAAATTGGATATAAAATACTTGTCATCATTAGTGCAGCAAAAAAAGTCTCCCTGAGAGTGAAATATGTTTTTCCCCTTTCCTTGATCCTTCATGAATATTCACCAAAACTTATAATTTCACATTCATACTTCCTATATTATATATGATGTACAACAGGAATGGCCAAACTTTTACATTCTATGTGTCAATTTTTTCACGCATGCGTTCAGATATGCCATACAACTCTTGTACCCCCATTTAATTCTTATGAAAGTATATTAATATAGACATATTTAGCATTTTACGACATATTAATAAAACACAAGATAAACATTACTTACCTTAATGAGACTTTTAACAAATATATTTTGTCTTCTTTTGACTTTTTTCTTTTTCTTAATCACATATTCTTTCCGTAACTCAGACCCAAGCACCAGCTTCAGTTTTCCTTCCATTTCAGTCTGATGCTGTGCTTTATAGTGTCTATTAAGATCATGTCTTCTATTATGTGAGAAAGTGTTTTCACAAACAATGCACAATGGTTTTCCTGACAGATCCGCTATAAATAAGAACTCATTTTCCCACTGTTCATTGCACTACTTCTAAACATCCGATGCAGCACTTTTGGCACATGCGCCATAGGTTGGCCATCCCTGATGTACAATAACAATACTATTTAGAAATTATATTATTTATCAATTGCCTTTAAAAAAATAATATTAATAAGTTCTGAACAGGTTTTGTAAAATGTTTCATTTATTCTAGTCTGTCACTTTTGTAATTTTACTAACAGTACAACAATAAATACACGTAAATACACAACAGGACGTCTTTTTTTCCTTAATATAAAGTCCATCATTGTTACCACTAATTCATTAAACACCGTCCGTTATGGGAGTGGGGGAGCTACTGCACAGGATCAAAAGAAGCTACAGAAAGTTGTACAATTAGTCAGCTACATCATGGGCTCTAGCCTCAGTAGTACCCAAGACATCTTCAAGTAGCATTGCTCAGAAAGGCGGCGTCCATTATTAAGGACCCCCATCACTCAAGAAGTGCCTTCTGCTCATTGTTACAATCAGTGGGAGGTGCAGAAGCCTGAAGACACACACTCGGCAATTCAGGAACAGCTTCTTCCCCTCTGCCATCCAATTTCTAAATGGACATTGAACCTATGAATGCTACCTCATCTCTTTTTATTATTATTTTTTGCTTTACTATTTTTAATGTTTAATTTTAATATACTATTTTTAATTAATATATATCTATATACTTAGTGTAATTCATTTTTTCTATATTTATCATGTATTGCATTGTACTGTTGCCACTAAGTTAGCAAATTTCACGACATATGCTGGTGATTTTAAACCTGGCTCTGATTCTGATTAATCAATGATATTCTCTGCTCAAAATTACCATGAAATTTACACCAGAAATTTTTTTAGAAGGTTATTACCAAATTGGACTCAAACTCGCTCTCTAAAATATTTGCCACCGTTGTAAGGGAGCTCTCGGCTATAGGCACACACAACATCAAATGCAGTAATACAGAGCAATGAACCAAAAATATATCAAAATGTGGAAACAGAACTGAAAGCTAAGTTGACCACGTGTTGAACGTTGGTGGACTCCTCTTGAAGTTCTGTGCATTTTCCATATTCTAAAAAGGATAATGAGAAACACTGGAGAAGGTCCAAAAAAGATTTAATTGAACAATGCAATAACAAAGAGGCACATTCATCAGGAGTAAATGAAGAGAGTGTTTCTTTAGAAAAGGAGAAAATTGAGGGATGACTCAAAAGAGAGATCTTTCAGATTATGAAATGGATAATCAGATGCACAGAAAGGCCAGAATTTGGGATTATTAACATAAGATAGTCATTAATAATTCCAAAATGAAATTCTAAGATCTCCTCTACATCCAGAGGATAGTTGGACAGGGAAACTTGTTACCACAGAGAAAAGTTATAATCAGTTGCTGCCCTCAAATTGAGCTGGTTAGCACATTAGCAAGTAACGACAGGAAGGAAACAATGATGGGATTTGAAACGGGGAGGGGTGTATCTCAAGCAAAATATGAGCACTGTTTGGGTTGAATGATTTTTATACTGTATATTTCCTTGAATAATACTGCATAGGAAAAGGTCACAGTGTATTGTGCCCCAGTGTGCTCTCACACATTAGTCAATAAGCAAAGTGCAGCACAGGGACTATTCAAAAATTTCTTTCTGATTAGTCCCTAGTTGTTACAATTTTCTCATGGCCTAATTCTTCAAATATTTACCCAATATCTTTTTAAAGGTTTCCACTGAATTTGCATTGTCTGTCCTGCTGGGCCATGCACTTGAGATCACAATTCTCTGCGTTAACGAAAGATCTCCAGCTCACATCTAGTTCTTTTGACAAATCTGTGTGTTTTGATTATCAGTCCTTCTGTCAATAGAAACAGTTTTCTTCATTCTATAAATTATCTACATCCACAAACCACAGTAACAAGTTCTCTAGTATGACATTTCTATTCAACACATCACTCACCCCTTATGATTCTAATGAATTTTAGCCAACTCGGTACTGAACCAAATCATTGCATTTTTTTTCATTGCGGATTACTGCCGAGTTGGAATTGGCTTGAGATCAAACAAAGCTATTTAATAAAGGGCTACAGCCGGCAAATAGGGAAGATTTATAAACTAGCAAGCTGGGCTTCATTTAAATCCCAGTCTCAAGGGTATGAATGATGCAATGGGTTAGATTACAGGCTCCCCCCCCCCATAATGCATTCACCCACCAATCTCCCCCCACTACCATCCCAACCCTACCATAGAATCTGAAATTTTATCTGTAGAAGATCCCCTTAGGTTTAAGTTCAATTATCTTGCACATTCTTTTCTGTATACTTTGGTTAAGTTCATGTGCTCTGCACATGTTGGTGATGTGTGTAGTACAGCAATGCTCAGCTATGGCAAGGGAAATGTCAAGAGGCTCGTGTTATTTGGGAAAAAAAAGTCTGGATAGATGGCATTCATCACATTATCACTCCCCTTGATAAACTTGCCAATTGAAAAGGATGGTACATGCTCTTCACATCAGCACAAAAGAACATTATTTAAAAATCTACGTCAAACGAGCCTTAGAACTGTTTGAATAGAAAAATAAAGCACTGATGATTGCAATGATCACATGGCTAAAACATCCCAGGCTTATGGATCTAAAAGCTGACTGGATATCTGTTCTCACAGGAAGACTGAAAGTGCTTATGTATTTTTTTAATGTTTCAGTTTATAAAGAGGACCAACAAAATTGAACACACCAGTTGCCTGGTGTGGAGTTGAATCATATGTCAACAATTTGTGGCAGGTTTTGATCCAGTAAAACTTCCCTAAGCACTCCACAGTGGCATTATCAGACAAAAGCCAACATAGCAGATTAAATCAGTATGGTAGGTTTTAGGAAATGCCTTAATAGGGACAAAAAAGCTGTGCAGCTTTAGAAAAATAACTTCTCGGCTTCAAACTTGATCTCTGAAAGCATAGCTGCCAATGGCCGAGCAGGAGGCCAGCGCGAGGAAGGCAGAGATAAAGATCAAACATAATTAACTCAAAAGCAATAGCTAAAGTTTCAACTGGGATTTTACCCCAAATCTTAAATAGAACCACTTATGGAGGAATAAAATCCATCTTCTGAAAACTACGTCCCATATTTGTTTGTTTTCTCTCTGAGCCAGAGGTCTACTCATTCCGCTCCTGGGCCAAAGTGTGATGTGTGCTTATCCCTGACCGTGGATCCAATTCCTAGCTTCAGTAAACAGATCCAACATGTCCAGCTTCTCTCCTACTATTCCAAATCCAGAGGCTACTCATCTCAAATCCCTAGTCCCTGGAAATGAACCCAAAGTCTCGGGCTCCTGACCTCCCCTTGGCTTCTGGGCATGGATCCCCACTACACAGTCCTCCAGTAACAATATATGGATCTTGATTCCCCCGAATCCTGGGCATGGATCCCCACTACACAGTCCTCCAATCACAATATATCGATCTTGATTCCCCCGAATCCTGGGCATGGATCCCCACTACACAGTCCTCCAATAACAATATATGGATCTTGATTCCCCCGAATCCTGGGCATGGATCCCCACTACACAGTCCTCCAATCACAATATATCGATCTTGATTCCCCCGAATCCTGGGCATGGATCCCCACTACACAGTCCTCCAGTAACAATATATTGATCTTGATTCCCCCGAATCCTGGGCATGGATCCCCACTACACAGTCCTCCAATCACAATATATCGATCTTGATTCCCCCGAATCCTGGGCATGGATCCTAACTCCCCCAGCTCCTGGATATGGCTCCTAAGCTCCTGTAGATAAATCTCAATTCTACTTGGTCCCAGGACATGGATCCCAACTGCCTAAGCTACTGCCTTTAGTCCCAATTCTCCTAGATTATTGGACACTGATCTCAACCCCTGGAACAAATCACAATTTCTCCTTATCCAAGACATGGACCCTATCATCTTCCTCAACCTGGACGTGGCCCCAACTCCCCTGCATCTGAATATGGATCCCATCTCCGACTGCTCACTTGGACATAGTCTCAATCCCTTCTCGTGTATCGTCTCTTTAATCTGCTTCCTAATATTCAACTATTCCATGTATGTTCTCCTCAGACTCAAATCCTCAGGGATTCTACTTTGCCATCCTTGCTGAATCATATCTAAAAAATTGCCCAACAGTTATTAGCAGTGGACTGAATAAACCAATGGCTTAGGAACTCCTGTTTAACATTGTATTGACAGGTAATAGTAATGATTGATGATGTTAACAAACCAAACTGTACTTTCAGACACTCAACCTTTTTCATCAGCTCTGACTTTAAGCTTTCTGCTTTCAAGCCAGCAGTACATTTCACTCAATCTATACTGGAACCCATGAGAGATAACTACATGGTATCATTAGTCCCATCAATCCATCAATAATGCAAGCATTTAAATCTATAATAAGCCTTGAAGAAAGCTCTGCATTAAGAGGAATTGACTCATAAATTATAATATTGGTTTCTCAATATTGTATTTCAAACAAAAAAAAGGTTTATCTTTTATACGACTCCTCTAGCTCAACAGTAAATGCAAAACTCCACTCTCAATTCTGCTGTGTGTTCCATTTCTTCAGTTTTATTTTAAAATGTCAGTATGAGTTATTGTTCTTAATTTAAAATTACTTAATACAAATGATCTGATTTTTCTGAACATTAAATTGCTCTTTAACATTAATTCCATTGTTCAATATTTAAATTATTGCAAAATTTCACTTTTATCACACAAGGGACTGAATTATCAGCAGTCAAAGTATCATATTGTCTGCTATTGTTATGTTTAATATGAAGATCATGAAAAAATATAGAATTCCATTAGCTCAAATAAATAAGCGTCGACAACTCAAATCACTTCAACCACCCAAATGACTGATAGCGGTAATTGCATAAAGCTCAAGAACTGGTGTTCTGACCACGGCAACATGCCATCAAGAAAAGCAACTTTCATTCATGTACAAAAAAAAACATATGACTACCGAATAGGGCATTGATCCAACACATTCACTCTCTTTCTCTCCCCGCAGGTGCTGCCTGATCTGCTGATTATTTCCCACCAGTTTAACTTCATGCCTCCAGTTGAAACGGAAGGGGCTACATTTAGCCAAAGAATGAAAATACCAATTTTGCAAAGTGAACAAGAATTTAGAGTAGTCATTCGGCCTCTGAATGCTGGAAATTTTGATAAGCTATGGGATATACATTTTAGGAATACCAGGAGCTGGTATGATCAACTTTTCTGTTTGGGCCAGACTTTCATGACCCTAACTATAATACACCCTTCCTAAGTATCACCAGAACCCCAACTGTTGGGTTTATTCCTTCAAGATTTGGAATCTTATACATTGTGTATTATAAAATAAGTAATGCCTTAAGATTTCAATTCACCAAGTGATAAAATATTACACTAGAACTAGGTTTTTGTACTGTACATCTAGGGTCCACTTTCAATTTTGTTTTGTCTCTGTCATATGATGCTAATGCTCAACAGATGCTTAAAAGACATCGAGCAAACAGCAGTTCATCAAGTGCCTGCCAACTGACCATGACAAGTCATCAAAGCTGCATTCAACCCTGTGTTCACATCATGTATCTGCAGGCAGACTCTCCTGCCAACCATTTCAGGATGCTGAGGCAAAGGCAGTGACCCCGGACAACCTACCCCACAGATCCAATCAGCAAGCTCGGAAAGCTTAATCCTCACTCTTGCTCCATCAGATGCTCTTTTAATGTTCTGTTTAGAAAAAGACAATTTTACAACTGGGAAAATACACCAAGCCTTGTCCTTCCCTATTCTGTGACTGGCCACTAGGGGGTGCATGGAAGCGCAATGATATCCTCAATTCTTTTTCATCTATTCAAAAGGATTCAAGCACTGACCCAACATAAGGAATAACACCTATACCACCCACTGACAATGCTCTCATCTTAGGAATTTACAATGTTGTACAGCTTTTATTCCCATTTTGCAACTTGTATAAGCAATAATATTCAAATTATTCATATAAAAATCATTTTGACCTCCAATTGCACTAAATATTAAAAGACAATGTTAATTCTCTGCACTTCTTAGTATGCAATAATGTTTAAAACACTGCACAGTGTGACCAAAGGAAAAACTTTTCAGTCTATATCAACTATTCTGTTTATATCAACATCTAACTATTAAAGACTCAGTGACAGAAATCACATTGCAAATCCCTTGATGTACTAGAGCAGTTTATGTTAAATTACACTGATACAAAATGTCAAAAATTACAATGCTTGATGAATCTTTCAAGATTCCAAATCCCTTAAAAGTAAATCTTATGAATATTACAGTGGTAAAGCTGCTAAGATACATTTCTGTCAATCCCTGACTTTTTAATTTGTAAGGATGCCAAAAACAAGCTATAACAAATTCAATTATGTCAAAAGTTCTCCTCACAACTCTTCAGCCTCCTGAGGCACATTTTGTCTGCCTGTACAATTCCAGCTGGACACAAATAATGAAGAGAGGGAAAGAGGTCACTTAGAAGAACCATTTAAATATGGTGCATTTAAACAATAACTGCATCATCTTATGTAAAGAAATGATCAAAACAGATAATTTGGTGGTAACTAAATGTATGATAAAAGAGGGTTGGTATGGTATAAATGTTTCCAGACTATAAATTGTTGAAATTGTAAGTTATTTCCCTGTGATATATTATACTTCAATAAGGTTTTGACAGCATTATTTTATGATAAAGTACCTTATATGGTAAGGGACAAAGTTTTGCAACATTAAGGACTTTTTTAAAGAAGTCAATGAGAAATAAATTTGGCAACTCTTGGTACAAATCATCATCTTCTTTTTAATCAAGACTTTACCATCAGATTCTAAAGGAAATAATTTAGTACTTTGCTTTTCATTCAATCTCTCTGATTACTTAAATGTTCTTAATCTATTAAATACCCTATTTCAGCACATGAGCTGGTGCTTCATAACATACCTTTAAGTTAGGAAATCAGCGCAGTAAGCAAATTAGTTATATTATTTTGCTTAGACTTTCTACAGTACAAACTTTCACCTTAGTGCATATCATAGAGGTTTCAAGGATAAATTATCCTGACCTTTTATATTTCCTGAAAGATAATGTTATTATTTTAAAATATGTTTTTAATTGTGTCTGCGAGAATACCACTATTATTAGCTGGGTAATAGACATAGGCCAAATTTATGTATATTTTCAATCATTTTTTAAACACTGAATTTGGAAAACACATGGCAGTCACAATTTTGTGATTTTGTTGAAAGATGTGAGTTTTGCCATTTGCAGTAGGAAAATTAAATAGGAATATCAATGGTATATTTGATAAGTAATTGATATCAGAGGAACTGAAATGTGATCATTTTATATAGACATAAAAAGCCTAGGCTGTAATGGAGTGGAATACACATACTTTTCCTTTTAAATCAAAATGCCTGTGATTAGGCAGGACTACTTATTCTCCCAGGCTCACACTAACCCGTTGGGCAATTAATTTTCATTGTCAATTTGAAAATATAGTGAGATTTTGACAGTGGATAATGAGGACAGGTTTCTGCTTTTCCCCAAAATAAATGGATTTTATTGGAAATCATATCTGAATGATTAGTAACTCTAGAATCTCATACAATTTGCTCATCTTATTGCAGTGTTTTTAGTTTTAAAGTACTTAAATACAGGGAAAATACTTCAAATCTAAAATAACTGTAAACTGTAATAACATGTCTTAAAAAGACTTACTGTGGATACTTCAAAACAATACAGTGGATTCTGGGCAGTTGGGACACATCAGGACCAGTACATCTTGGCCCAATTAAATGGCTACCCCTATTAACTGAAGTTTCATGAAAATATTTTAAAAGTTATAAAAAAGACAAATTGAGTAACAAATTATGTATTTAAAGGAAATACAGAACAAATTAAAACACTACCCCTGCTACTACAATGCTATATTAGTTCCAAATAGTTTTTGACTGAGGAATTCATCCATGTCACATTCTTTTGACTGTAAGTGAACAAAATCAGTGCTGACATCTAGTGCAGATAACAGACTGGCTTTATACAATGCTGTCGATGATTGCATCTGCCAAATCTTCATTTTCATTGTAATATTCAAGATGATTGTTGATACTTTCAAATTCTTTATAGTTTCTTACTTGTTGATGTAACAAAATCACTTCATTTTTATTCTCGACTGTTTCTGGCATCTCCAAACCTGAGAGCTTGAAACTGCAGTGAGCAAAACAGTTCTGAGTTGTCTCACTGCTTATTTCTCACCAACAATCAATGACAAAAATCGTTGTTTTCTTTTTAAAAACACAGACACACGCAACTGATGTTATTTTAAAACTGTTCACCCAAAGCACGGTGTGTTTAACAGCCACACAAGTGCACATGAGCAAAGGTAGTTAGAATCTGTTCAGCAACAGCTCCTGCCCCAATTAAACAGCATAGTCTCCCAAATAAACAAAGGAATCCTGGCTATTTTCTTGGTTAGTTTTTGTTCTTTAAGAGTTGTCCCAAGTAGCAGCAGCCCCAGTTAACCGATGACCCAATTATTTGGAATCCACTGTACATGATATCAAATTTGCACATTACAAGCTAGCACAGGGAAAAAATACAGAGTACAAGGCAAAAAAAAAATTACAAGATACATGCTAAAGTATTGTTGTATTTCTTTACTTTAATAATATCTAATACATATCAAGCATTCTATCTCCTAGAAATAACTGCCAATCTTGCAGGTAATATTCCAAACTATGTGCCACAGTTCTTAACTTACCATATATGGCACATATAGTACACCACCATACATACTGTGCAAATGAAGGCCTCTGGCCACCTACAAGGCCAGCCACATCATAAATACAAGCTTTCAATGTGAAAATATTAGCTCGTAGTAACAAATACAATGACTTCAAGTTTGTTACACAACATAATTAATACAAACACTTGAGCATTTCTCGGGCCACTCGTGACTTTGTGTTAATTTTTCTGTATGATTTTAATTTGCATTCTTTCTAAAATGAGATATTGTTTTCCACATTAAAAATGAATTTACAATGTCCCGGCCAAGTTTGTTTGCTGCAAATTGGATGATGTTTCAGTAAACTGAAAATTCTCCCTAATGTAGCTTAATCATACTTAAAATTTGAATTGTTCCACGATAAGTCAGACCTTTAGTGTAATACTCTCTAAACCACTGTCTCTAATATGACAAGGCTTACAATGGTACTTTTGCCAATTCTGGAATATCTGTCTAACACAGAAACTAGCTTTGCATGATTACAGGCAGCAGGCTGAATGTAAAATAAACTAAGAGAATCCAAGACACCAGCAACACTCTTTGCTAGTTTGGTATAGGAAAAAAATTATCTGAACTTGCGTTCAGTGACACAGTTTCCATGTCCACAGAGTTGCGGTCTATTGAATCTCACTGATGTGGAGCTAGATATGCCAACGACCATACTCACATGTGATATTGAACCTCAGAAATTTTTCTTATTTATGTGGCTGTGTATTGACTGGATAGGTTCATTCTTCAACCCCATAAAATACTTGTTACACCTATTATGTGTGTGATATACCCTAAATAGTAGCTGGGTGGATTCTGCTTCTGTGCATCATTGTCTAAAGTTTGATTACTGGGTGAGGTTGTTCCATTACACAGATTTTTAAAAGTTAGCATTCTCTTGCAAAACCCCTTTTATCTCTTCCTTATTGTTGAAAGCAGCTGCCTCCCGTTAACAATGTAGATTCTCAAGAGGTCACACAGCATTCTAAACTGAAATACAATCTCCAATACTGTAACTGAGTCAACAATTGGAATATAATAGCTATAATTACAACGTTCACCTTGTTAAACCTCAGAGATGGGTCACTAACTAATGAATTCTTACTTTGAGAATAAAATGCAATGCTGTGCAGGCTGAGCCTGATCAGTCCAGCGAAGATTGATTTTTACTTGGAGCTACAAGGTAGATCCAATTATAATGTGTGTATATGCCACGCAGAATGTCAATGATCAGGTTGGTCTAGTTGTCTTATTTTTATATAGAAGAAACAGTAAATAATTCTATTTAAAATGGAACAGGTTGGTATTCATCTTAATAATACAGCCCCAAATTAAGAATCCATCTGTAGCAAAATAGCTTGGCAAAATAATTTTTTATTTCATAACTCCAAAAGGATTACTCTGTGTGTTTGTGTGTGTGATTTCCCAAGACCTAACTATTCAGTGTTCTTAAATTTTGTATCCAAATAGTGTCACATTTGTGCCTAAAATAGACAAAGCAGAAAGTAGGAACTTAATATTCAGCAAACAGCATGTCACAATTTCTATCATCCTTGAGTTTGAAATAAATTTAAATTCTCCCTTTCAACTTTGTTCTGGATAAGGATTGGTGCTCTGACAATGAAATAGATGTCACAGTCAGCAGACATTTGTTTCTATACTGGCGCAAACCTCTACAGAAGAAAAAAAATGGATTTCTCAATTTATTGTAATAACACGTTTCAGAGCACCCAAATATAATTATGAATAAATAAGGTCCTTACACATTAATACAATGGCTTGGCAAAATGTTATATTTCATTAAAATCGTGGGCGCTACTAGTTTGCTATTATTGTTCCTGTAAATTAAAACATGCATTGTTTTGCGAATATGTAATTCTTGGATCTTTTGAACTTCACTATTCGTCTTTAACTTCAATCAATAATAGCACTGAAAGGGAAAGGGAAGGACTGTGTTTAAATGAGTGTGCTTGGTGAGGTGCTGCTCGCAGATTCAGTACCTGTACCAGTCTAGTCCCCTCTCGTAGTTTCTGTCGAAGAAATGCGGCTCGGCTCCCACAGCTCTGACATCCGGATGAATTCTCAGAAACTCTAGTAGAGCCCTTGTGCCCCCTTTCTTCACCCCGATTATCACGGCCTGGGGAAACTTTTTACTCCCAAAATTGTTAAAGACAGAGATATTCCAGCGCCCCGCGGCGGCTTCCTCCTCCAGCGGAGCGGGGTAGGGAGAGCGATCGGGCGGCTCCCTGCTCTGGTATCGCCCCAAGTCAGCGGCTGCGACCAGCGGGCTGGCCGCCCGGCGCTGGGAAGACACAGGGATGGGGCTCGGCATGGTGTCGCAGCAGCCCGTCAGACAGTAGATAAAATAGGTGAAGACTATGATCATGGTAAGAAGAAGCGGCGCCTTCGTCTGAGCCTTGAGAGAAGCGAGGTGGACAGAGGCACTCCAGTTACCACATCCCATGAGTCGGTTTCCTACTCTGTAGTACGGGGGGAAACTTTGGAAACATGCTTTTCAACTGAAATTAAATTCATGCAGAATTAGAAACAAAACGCCCTACAAAACTTGCTCACAGTCTCACTCGTGCATATCGCTGGGACCTTGCAAATTGTCCAAGTTACGAGTCCTTTCCGCAAGCCTCATTTATACTTCAGAGTGGTCTTGGAGAGATTTTGATCCAAGACCCCCCATCTCCCTCTCTCGCGCTCTCACTCTCCTCCACGCCGGTGATTTTGCCTCACAATTTACAACCTGCCTGATTCCAACATGATGAACATTTTAACTCGCTGTAACTTCAGTGAGCATAGATCCTCCCCCTAGCCTGGCCATTGGGCGATATTCAAATAGCCTTGAAACATATTCAAATCCTTACAAAAAAAAAGCGCGCTGGCACCTGCTAAACCGAAATGATGCACCCTCGGCAGAGCATGTGAAGAATAGTAATTGCAAAACCAGAAAACGCGCGGAATATTTTAAATATATATCTGCATTTACTCTTTTCGGTGCCCAGTGTTCCCGCTTTAACATTGATCTTGAGCTGCGGTTTAGGGGACTGCTTTCTGAGTTAGCGCATTCCAGATACCCAACTCTTGGAAGCTCAGTTTCATTGACCTCAACGCCAGTTGTGCGACATAGAAAACACCAGACGAATGTTTCTCAGCCACCGATTGAGCAGGATTAAAATTGGGGGGAATTTCAGTGTAAACCAGTCCGAAATAAATTGGCTATACCCTTCCCTCTCATAAAGATTCCATTTATCTCTTTGCAGTAAAAATTCTCTCTCCTATTTCAAACTGACTTTACTTCTCTGGGTCACTTGATGCCCTTTGGTTTCTTTTCCTAGTTTGCCCCTGAGAGGTTGAGGATAACCTGCTCCCAACACAGTTTGCCCCCTGGCTGCCAAGGCTCAGGAGGGAAAGGTAGACTGCTCTGAAGGTGGGGCAAGGCCAGCAGGTGGCTAATTGTGAAGCTGTACTCTCCTTCTGTTCTTCATTCTCTCCTTGTAGACCTGGGGTTGTCAATACCATCTCAGGAGCTCCTTCTTTACGTTGGGTAATCATGCACCATGGTGCCTCAGGTGTTGCCTGGGATGTTATAATTTTCCATGAAGGTTTTTAGAAAAGTCTTGAAACTTCTGCTTGCTTGCTAATTGGTTACAGAGCTTGAATAATGTTGGAGTTGGATTGTTTACCTCATATATTTCACATACTTCAATGAAAATAAACCCCACTTAACCCAGTCCCAAGTATCTTCCCTCCACCCACACTTTACAGGGCTCTGACTCATTTTGTATGAAGTCCCAATATCTCTCCTGCTCTTATTATTTTTGGGGTATGGAACTCTTTGAACCCCACCCACACCAAGTTCCAATTCATCTAGAAAGACAATAGTTACAGAGGGGTATAAGAATGAGAAGAGGCGAAACACAGCAGCAAAGTCTCAGGAAGAGGCAGGGAGTGAAGAGAAATGAAATGGCTTTCAGAGGAAACCCTTAATAATCGAGGGGATAGAGGAGAGCATTCTCTTACTGGAATTTCAGTGAGGACCCTCACTGACTTCTGCCTTCTGACCCGATTATAAATGCATCCTCAAAGCAGGGCAAGAACAATTTTGCCTGTGTAAAGATCTCCTGCCGTGCTGTAGCTAGAGGTACTTATTCAATTTTGCAAGTTTCTATACTTTGTTGTACTAATGAAGCCATGTATTCAAAGAGAACCAGCTAATTTCATCCCCCATTCCTAACAGCAGCAAGAGAAGCATCGTCTTGGCTTTGCAAGGGTTAAAAATTTCCCAATTACACGGGATGCCACTAAGTTTATGCACGTTAATTTGTGGTGTGTGAATATGGGTAGAACATAATGCATTTCAGTGCTTTGCATTCTAACACCAGCTATGATGCTTACATTACTGCAGTACCCTTCCAGTCCAATTGCATTGGAAACACAACAACTAACCAAAGAGAGACAACTGGTAACAATGGGTGTCAAATGGCAGTGTGTCTCACAATCAATGCATACAGTAAAAGTCTTTCTGCCACATAAATTCTGATAGAGCACATCATTGATCTGATTGAACAAAGTTTCCACCACCTGCTGTGCTTTGAAGGAGCCATTCAGTATCAGCATAGTGGATGCCAGTGCGTCAGGTGGGTTGCATTATGATGCATGAACTTGCCATCAGAAAGGGACAACTCCTCTCATCTTGCTCTTGGGCTTCAGGGTGATTTGTTTCCTCTGGGTTCTGAGTTGATGAATGAGCCCCATGTGTGATCTGGAGTGTTTTGTAGCATCTGGATTCCACTGTTGGCACTTAACAGTCACATACTCCCTTCACGGAGAGGGGAAATGTTTATTGCCTTTTGGTGTTTATCCTGATGTTTGTCTATGGCCAGTAAGTTGTTTTCTTTTTTCAAGGAAGCTTCACAGACATTCTTGAAAACAGTTTTCTATGCCTAGCCTTAATCATGTTTGGAGAGGAGTGCTTGGTCTAGGAGTCTGATTTGAGGCATGTGGACAACGAGGGTCACCTATTGAAGCTGACTGACCATGAGTGGAGCCATGAGGCTGCTGGTTTTGGCCTGGCAGAGGACTGTGATATTGGTTCAATAATGCTGTGTGTGGAGTTTGTGTAAGGGCTGTTGCTGGTACATCTCCAGTGTTTTGAGATTTCTGCTGTCGTTAACAGAGATCACTGATGTACCACAGACCTCAGGCTTGAATGACGATTGATATCTTGGCTTTCAGAGGTACTTCATTCAGGAGATTAAAGGTTGAGTTGATACAACAGAGGCAGAAATGGGTTCTGAAGTTCCACCCTCATTGAGAAGTGGTTCTTAAGAATCAGATTCACCTGGGCTCTCCATCGATCTTGATTGCTGCAGACAGTGTTTTGCAAATGGCAGTGAAGGACCGTTGTCTTCCGGATATTTAGTTTAAGATTTGTCCCCTTTTATTGCCTAATTATAGTGGAATTCAGGCTTCAAGTGTGCATCAATATGTGCATTGTCTCTGTGCTAACTGTAACTCAGTAACTGAGGGTCAACTCATCTTGGTTCTGAAATGGAATCAACAAAGGATGAATAGTTCTAGCTCTGTAGATTAGCTCTATTCCAGAAAGGAGTGTTGGAGATGAAGTGATGTATTAGAGTGAAGGTACACACAAAATTTTGTCAGCGATTCAGGAACAGCTTCTTTCCCTCTGCCATCTGATTTCCGACTGGACACTGAACCCATGAACACTACCTTACTATTTTTAAAATTTCTATTTTTGCACTCCTTAGTTAACTTAACTATTATATATATATATATGTACACACACTATAATTCACAGTTTTTTTCTCTGTTATTATGTATTGCATTGTACTGCTGCCACAAAGTCAACAAATTTCATGACATTTGCAGTGAAATTAAACTTAATTCTGATTCTGAAATACCCACAGAAAATGCCACTCACTGGATTTTTTTTTGTTTTTCACACCATTACCTGTAAACACTAGTGACTGTTGCATGTGGAAATCCTAGGCAATCAGCAGTTTTTGAGATACTCAAACTACCCCCTCTGGCACCAACAATTATTCCACGGTCAAAGTCACTTAGATCACATTTCTTTCCCATTCTGATGTTTGGTCTGAACAACAACTGAACCTATTGACCATGTTTGCATGCTTTTATGCATTGAGTTTCTGCTACATGATTGGCTGATTAGATTAACAATGATGATGGCATTAACAAGCCGGTATACAGGTGTACCTATTAAAGTGGCCACTGAGTGCTTTTACAAAATAAGGAACTGGTCATTCTCTCAGAGAATAGTGACTTTTGGGAGTGCTGTGTCCTTGAGGGTGGTGGACTCCAGATCATCAGATTATTTAAGTAAGGGCTATGAGGAACTGACATGGACGAGGAGTTGAGGCCAGCATAGATTAGCTGTGATCATGTTAAATGCAGAGACAGATTTGAATGGCCTGGTAGCTTACTCCTGTTCCTATTTTCTTTTGTTCTTGTAGATTTAATTTTTTTCCTTATAAGATATAGAATTTGACAAATATCTTTTAAGTAAGTCGAACCTTTTAACTTCTAATCATCTGTCATAGAACTTATTTAATCAAAGTGAACTGAATTTGAAGCAATTATACACATTTCCAGTGCAGAACGAAATGAAGCTTAAAACAGAAATTTAGATAAAGCCTCACTTTCCATACATGATTGAACACTAATTTCCAGTCTGTTGTTACAATCGCACAGCAAATGTACCACATATTACTGCCTCTGTGTATTATTATTGCATGCATGACCGCGCCTTTATGATATTATTTATTAATTGCTTTCAGTGTTCCACCTCTACAGGATTCAATGAATTCCAGCAAGGCAGGAATTTCAGTGAGACTCTGAAACCCTGCCAATGGGTTCATTGACCAGAAAAGGAGAAATTATTAGGATTCAATCTTCCCAACTCTTAAACCTCATCATTATTCATGTTATAACATACTACATTCATGTCAGGGCGGTGAAGATGATATTGATATAATCTTGTCTTTCACACACATACGCTCTGGAAAGATTACTTTTGTGATAGCTACCAATGTCTGAAGAGGAAGTGTGGTACTGTGTTATATTCCACCATATTTCTACGTGAAGAACCTGGATGTGCACTGTATGATAACATAAGAAGATACGAAGGGGGAGCAGGAGTCGGCCATCTGGTCTGTTGGGCCTGCTCCGCCATTCAATAAGATCATGGCTGATCTGGCCATGAACTCATCTCCACCTACCTGCCTTTTCCCCATAACCCTTAATTCCCCTACTATGCTAAAATCTATCCAACCTTGTCTTAAATATATTTACTGAGGTAGCCTCCACTGCTTCACTGGGCAGAGAATTCCACAGATTCACCACTCTCTGGGAAAAGCTGTTCCTCCTCATCTCTGACTTAAATCTACTCCCCCAAATCTTGAGGCTATGTCCTCTAGTTCTAGTCTCACCTACCAGTGGGAACAACTTTCCTGTCTCTATCTATCAATTCCTTTCATAATGTTATACATTTCTATAAGATCTCCTCTCATTCTTCTGAATTACAGTGAGTATAGTCCTGGGCTATGCATAGTGTGCGATATTCTTTGTTTAAAAATATTCCTATGATGCTTAACATATTCTGTCACAATGTACAAGCAATAAGGAAGGGAAATCAGGGAGGATATTGCCCAAACACTAAGATTGTATACATAATTGTTTCAAATACGTGTGTGTACAGTCAGATATGCAATCAGATCAATGTGAATTGATAAATCTGATGGCCTGGGGAGAAAATATATTCTGGAGCCTGTTGGCCCTGCCCTTAATGCTTCAGTACTGTTTGCCAGACAGAAGCAGCTGAAACGGTTTGTGGTTGGGGTGGCTGGAGTCCCTAACAATCCCCCAGGCCATTTTTACGCACCTGCTGCTGTAAATGTCCTGAAAAGAGAAAATTTCAGATCCGCAGATGCAAAATCATATGGCCCATATCTCTTTAAGCTCTGCCCCTACATGTAACTATCCAAATACTTCTTATGTGATATTATTGTACCTGCCTTAACCACTTCCTCTGTCAGGAAGACGTGGTTTTATTTACAGCTGCAGCTTCATTTATGTACCAAACAAAAAGAAATCCACACTTTATAATTATGGGAGAGACACAGAAAATCATTATGCGAACATCAAAGTTCACTTCTCCTTTCAGCATTTTAATATTTACAGTATTCTTAGTATTTTAGTTCCTTTTTTTGATGAATGATTTTATCAACAAAGCTCTTCGCAAGTGTGATTTCGAATGTATCATTTGACTCCTACAAAACATTTCAGGCTTTTCTGTCCATACTTAGAATGAATCCATTGCTCACATTTATCTCAGCTGTCTTGTGGATCAAACAGAAGTGAGTTGCTCCTCCTAGTTTAATTCCAACTGGGGTCAGACTGATGTTCTTTGTATTTCGGCAATCATCCTTTAGGAGTGGTTAGACTTGAACAATAGTTACAGTGGATTTTTAACAGACCATGATTTATCTTTCGACAAAAAGTCTGCAAAAGTCAATACATTCAGGTGGAAGACCTGATAGAACCAACAAGTCACAAAGTGATACTTCTTTTGGGAGTCCCCACTACAGTTTTCCCAAGTAGTGACCTGTTTTGGGGGCACTGAGAGGAGTTAAGATATTTTCTCAAAAGGTTCAAGGACCTGAAAGCAACTTCAGCACATTGTTTTCACACAGCTATGAGTATTAAAGGAAAGATCAGAGATTCTTGTGGTTCTTTTCATTTCCTTAGGTCAGATCACGATTCGATCATGATTGCGAGGAACAAACACATAAAAAACTGCTGAGCAAAGGAACGTGCACGTTGTCCTGTTTCCTGCACATTCCACTCAAATTTAATCACTCAAATCAGTAGCTTGAGGCTACATGCACTTTGTGAGATAATCACGAGGATCTGAAGTGAATGGACTCTCACTGTCCTCTTTCCTGCTTCAAAGTATTCATGTGATATTGTTGTTAAATAACCAACTCAATACATACATCTTGCTTACTTCATGCTAGATAATGGCAGGAAGTTCACATGAGAATCATTACATTTACCTGCTAAAATCTCCTACTCTTCCGGGCACAAACTTTAGTCCTTTATATGAACAGTCTGCATATTTTAGGATTACGCTTCATTTAAAACTATTTTTACTTGCAAAGTAAATATCTGCCCTATGTTGAGTTGGCTGATCTAAATTCAGACAGTTGTTAATGGATTTATCTCATCAAACTGTATAAAATGATGAGGGGCACAGTTAGGATGAACGCTGATAGACTTTTTTTTCCCTGGGGTTGAGGAATCAAGAACAACATGGCATAAGTTTTAGATGAGAGGGGGGAGATGTAACAGGACTCTGAGGGTTAACTCTTTCACTCATAAAGTGGTCAGTATACAGAATGAGTTGCCAGAGTTAGTGGCTGGGGCAGGTACATTAACAATATGTAAAAGGTATTTGGCGTAGTGGCATCAGCGCCAGACTTTGGGGCAAGAGGTCCCAAGTTCGAATCCAGCTGGCTCCCTTGCATGGTCTCCATCCGTGCTGGGTAAAGAGCTGGTGATCTCTTAAAAAAAAAACTCACCCAGCAGAAGGCAAAAGCAAACCACTGCCACGTACATGATTTTCCAATATGTCAGAGTGTGGAGGGAAATCCAAATGTGACCTGACTACGACGAAAAGGTATACGGATAACAAGGGTAAGAGTAATATGGGTCAGAAACAGTCCAGCTTATGGGAATCTTAGTCAGCTGTGTCTAGTTGGACTCAAAGGGTGTGTTTCTTTGTTGTATGATGCTAGGGTGTATAAAATCATGACAGGCATAGATAGAGTGACTGCACACAGAATTTTTAACAGAGCTGGGGAATAAAGAACTAGAGGGTATAGGTTTAAGAAGAAATATTTAATGTAATAACAGCCAATGGTTGATGCATATATGGAATGAGTTGCCAGAGGAAGTGGTTAAGGCCTGTACAATAACACTTAAAGGCATTTGGGCAGGTAGATGGATAGGAAAGGTTTAGAGGTATAATGATTTAGCTTAGGTGGGTATCTTGGTACACATGGATGAGTTGGGTTGAAGAGCTTGCTTCCATGCAGTATTATGATATGACTCCAAACCTTTGCATTTCCTGGGCCAGGCATTGCAAAGGAGACCCCGCTTCTCATTGTTAGAATTTAATATTAGATGATGGAAGTACTCAGCAGGTCAAGCTGTATCAGTGGTGAGAGAAACACAGTCAATACTTAAGATTCAAGAACCTTTCATCTGACCTCCATAAGAATGGGAGAATGATAGAGAGAACACAAAGAATGTCCATGATAGAACACAGAGCAAAGTTGTCGTGGTAACAATTACACTAAGGATCAAAAATTGGACACAAGAGTAATAAAACAAATTATAGCAGAGAAGCAGAGCAACTGTTCATCTGTAGAAATGTTTAAATCAATGCTAGGTCTAGCTTCTATTTAGTCAGATGGAAAATGAAATGTTGCTCCTCAAGCTTGTATTGGGATCACTGGTGCAGTGTAGGAAGTTGGAGGTCAAGTGAGAGTGTGGTAGAGGACTAAACTGACAGACAACTGGAAGCCCTGGATCAATCTTACTGATTGAATGGGTGTTCTGCAAAACAATCATGTAACCTGCATTTTGTTACTGCAATATAGAGGAAATCTCAGCAGGAACACCAAATGCAAAACTGAATTTCTACTTCACCTGGAAGGACTATTTGAGTCATGGGCTGATGAGAATGGAGGGGGAAAAACAACAAGTGTTCAGGGTAAAAGATCTGGCAGATGGACTGAGTGGTGTTGATGGAGAAGGTGTTCAATGTAAGGACAAGTGCATTTCTGCGTCAGTGCTTGTGTCTATGTGTGTGCACATGTGTAGGCTGAGCTGTGATTTGTTCCATTTACATTGTCTGGGGATATATCATAGGGACATTTAAGAGACTCTTAGATAAGCACATGGATGAAAGAAAAATGGAAGGGTATGTGGGAGCGAATGGTTAGCTTGATCTTAAAGTAGGTTAAAAGGTTGGCGTAATATCATGGACCAAAGGGCCTGTCCTGTTCTATGTTCTATGTCTTCAGGTGGGATACGCCAGATACATCATACTCAAGCATGAGTCATTACTTAGGAAGCTGAAGAGTGATAATTATGCTAAGTAAGTTCTCTCTAAGGAGAGGAACTATAAAATAAAATAGGGTGCAAAACTAAATGCAACTTCAACTATGAGTATTATAAATATCTGCTGTGATCAGAAATTATAATGGGTTCTCTTGTTTTCTAGCTCACTTTTTTCTGTTTTTTGATTTTGCCTTTTGTAAACAGTATTACATAAATTCCAAATTATAACTGAAGCAACAAGTGAATCATGTGTGGCGGTGCAGGAATGGAGGGAAGCTTAGAGGCTGAACATGGTCGTAGTAGCTTAGAATAAAAAGATAGACCAAGAGCTTTAGGAGCCTCACTAGAAGAGGAGAAGGCAGGAGAATGGGGTTGAAAGGGAAAATAAGTCAACCATAATGGAATGGCGGAGAAGACATGAATGGCTGAATAACCTATTTCTGCTCATTTGTTTTATTACTAAATATTGTGTGTTTAAAACTTCAGTAATATTAGAGTAATATTCTAAATATATTGTTTGATTTTAAGCATTCTTTATTGTTTACATAATTCATCACGGGTTATTTGTAACGGTCCATGAAAGGCATACATCATCCTGCCACCATGTCATACGTCTGCGCCTCACTTAAAATAAAAACAAAACTAAGACATGCATTCCGGCCTCCATGTTTCTCTTCAATTAGTTTTAATGTTTTGGAGTGACAAAATATAACAGTGGTGACAAGGAAGCTTTAAACGAATCTGAGACAACTTTCTACCTACTGAAGTGCAGTGCAAATGATCGTATTAAAAAAAAGTGCAGGGAGAAATGCTGAAGTGAAAAAACAACACATTACATGCTTCTTTGGAAGGGACAGAGACATCTGAGTTTAACAACAAAGGCAGGAAATAGACAAATTCATGGGTCCGTAAACAGTGAGTACTGGATGACAGTAATCATAAATGGGTGGCTAAATTGGAAAGATAAATATGTTTGATTGCACAAGAGGTAACTGTATATTGTAAACTGAGTGAATTGAGCAGAATTTTAAAGCAAAAGAAATAGCCAATGAAAAGCATTCAAGTTTCGCTTTGTGCATCAGGTGGAAGAGCATACAGTTTGCTTTGAAGGTTAACGACTCCAACCAGATCAGCTGAAATGAACTTTGCTGATATCGTGAAAGCAATGCAGGAACACTTAGAATCAAAACCATTGTTGATTGCAGAAGACTTTGGCTTTTTAAGCAGAATTAAAACGAAGGGAAGTCCATTTCAATGGCCTAAATTGAAGAAATAGTCTGAACGTTGTCAGTTCAGTAATGAGATTAATGTTGTACTGAGAGGTTATCTAGTTTGTGGAATCTTACAAGAAAGGATTCAAAAACAGCTCCTACTTGATGCACAACTTGCATTTAAGACAGCAGTTGAAATAGCTGTATCAATAAAAACTGCAGACAGAGACACAATTGAGGTTCAGTCAGGAATGAAAGTGAGTTTGAACAAAATTGCATCAACTAAACAGAAACTGGCCTGGTCAAACAGATTATGTTACTGCTGTGGCAGGGGCTCACATCCACCAGGCCAATGTAGGCTTAAAGGCAAAACTTGTAGAAAACATATCAAGGTAGGACTCATACAAGAGAGCATGTCAGGCAGACAAAAATAAATGGACTGTACAGGAAAATGAAAAAGATAAAAAGTCAAGTTGCAGTTTTAAAAAGAACACAAATCTGCATGCTGTAGTTGAAAAATCTTGTGAAGTGAGAGTTACACAGGACTAGATAGCCTTGAGATTTACAATGTGAAAGCCAACAATAGACAAGCAGCATGGCTTACACCAGACGTGAACAACAAATTAATTAAAATGGAATTGGACACCAGTTCAAGCAACACATGACCCCCCCCCCCCAGCTCTGTGTCAATCACCAATCAACTTGCCAGCTCTTTACTTCATCCCTCACCCTCCCGGTTTCACCTATCACCTTATGTTTCTCTCTCCCCTCCCTCACCTTTTAAATCTACTCCTTGTCTTTTTTTTCTCCAGTCCTGCCAAAGGGCCTCGACGCAAAATGTCAAGTGTACTTTTGTCCATAGATTCTGCCTGCTCTTCTGAATTCCTCCAGCATTTAATTTTTGTTGCTTGGATTTCCAGCATCTGCAGATTTTTTCTAGTTTGGACATGAGTTCAGCTGTTCCTGTCATTCCCCAATATGAGTTTGAATACTGAACTGAAGCCTACGGATACTTAACTAAGAGCTTATACAGGGGAAATGATAACCACTGTGGGAATTACATTCATAACAATGAAATGCCACATTGAGCCACAGGACGACCAGCATTGTGGGGTCATGAATAACTGAGAAAACTAAAACTTGATTGGAGATTCATCCACTATTTGTATGCCACATTTTCTGCAATAGAGTCAACTGAAAGTGAATGGATGATAAGAAAGGTAGTGGATGATGCCACAGTAGTGTTCAAGAATTGCACTGGGAAAACTCAAAATGTATCAAGGGTAAAGTAGTGTTCAATGAAAATCCCACACTTAAGTTTTACAAACCTGTCCAATTTCTTATATTATCCATGAAAAAGTAACCAGTGAGCTAGATTGCATAGAGGGTAAATACGTTCTTTCCAAGGTTGAATGGGCAATGCCAGTGGTCTAGTAGTCAAGAAGCATGGGTCCTTTAGGATCTGTAGTGATTTTAAGGTCATCATCAATGAAGAATGAAAGTAGATCTCTCTGCCCGGAGAGTAGATCCCTCTGCCCAGAATAAAGGATATCTTTGCAAAGCTTTGGGGAGGAAAACATTTCAACAAAATGGACTTAGCCGAGTCCTACTTACAGATGGAGAAGGAAAAAGAGTCCAAAGTGTTTTCACCATAAACACTCACAAAGGGCTTTATCACTATAATAGGTTTATTTTTGGAGTAGCATCTGCACCTGCACTCTGGCAGAAAGCCACGGGCCAGGTGCTGCAAGGCTGCCCAGGCACTCAGTGCAGCCGGGATGACATCATTGTCACCGGTAAGGATGACAAGGAACATCTCCAAAATCTCAAGAAAGCATTACAAAGATTTGAAGATTGTGGGATCAGAGCATGATGCAAGAAGTATGAAATCATTAAACCCAGCATCACCTATTGTGGTGACTCCATGAAAGCATAAGAATTACATAAGTGTGCAGACAATATTCAAGCAGTGGTGTTTGCTCCAAGACTAAAGGACATATCACAGATGTGGTCCTTTTTAGAATTAATCAATTACTATAACAAGTTCCTGCCAAACCTGGCTACTGCGCTCCACCCTTTGAACTCATTACTATAAATCAGGAAGCAATGGCAATGGACAAAGCTTTCCATGAGGTGAAAGAAATGGTGATGTCAGACAGTGTATTCACACATTATGATCCACATCATCCAATGATGCCTTGCCTTATGGTGTAGATAGGTGCAATTATGTTACATGTTTGGAGTGATGGAAGTGAACAGCCAATAGTGTTTACACTTCATTCCCTTTCCACTGCAGAGAAAAATAACATACAAATTGACAGAGAGGCATTGAGCTGCTTTGGGATGTAAAACATTTCAACTAGTACTTGTATGGGAGAGAGTTTATCTTCTTTACTGATCATCAACCACTATTGTCAATTTTCAATCCACAGCCTCTGCCAGCAGCAGCACAAATGCAGAGATGGGCTCTGTTTCTTGGAGGGCACAATTACAAACTCGAATGCAAGAGAATGACTAATTATGGAAATGCCAATAGATTGTCATGTTTAGTTTTGGAAAAAGAAATACCTGAAAAGTTTACAAAAGATGACACTCCTCTTGACGTATTCTCCCAAATGCAAATCAAAAATCTCCCTATTGTGGAGGAGATTATCCAAAGGGAAACCAGAAGAAAAAACATTTCAGGATGTATATTGTAAACATTTCTCTGACATTAAATATACCTTAAAAATCTTTGAAATGACCTTACACAGTCTCATGCCTCCATGGTCACCCAAAGTAGCTGGAATGTTCAGCAGAAATCCCAGTTCCCCCAGTTTTACCAGTGCCAGAATAAACTTGTCCTTGACAAAAGTTGTCTTATGTGGGGATTTAGAGTTGCTGTACAATTCAAGCTGCGAATTAAAGTGTTGGAGGAGCAACATGCCAAAATGAAAGTGTGGTCAAAATGAAAGTTTGGCTCATAGCTTTGCCTGGTGGCTTGGGATAGATCAGCAAATCGAACAGCTTGCCATGCGTTGTTTGGGATGCCAATGTGTCCAGAAGAAAGGTTATACAGAGTTGTCAGAACAACTTCCTGCAGTCCCAGAGTCAGCTCCTAGAACCACCATGGAGGAGGCCTCAGAAACTGAGATTGTTTCAGAGCTACAGGTCTCACCTCCCAACAGAGTGCCCTCTCTGGTCAGGAAAGGAATTATCCTACAAGAGTAAGAAATCCTCCACAGTGATTAAATCTTCAGGCCCGAATGGGATAATTTAAAATTTACTATGCTGTGGAAGTCTACAGTAAATAGTAACTGTATTATATAGCATACATTTTGTATATAATTGAAATGCATTCTATATCGAGTTGGAGATTATAATAAGCAGGAAGGAAAGTTGTTTATTTAATATTTCAGTAATATCATAAATACATGGTTTGATTATCCATTCTTTGTGTTTACATTATTCATTGTGGGTTTTATGTAAAAGTATGTGAATGGCATACGTCATCATGCCACCACGTCATGTATGTACCCTCACTTAAAGTAAAAAAAAAACAAAGCTAAGATTTGCATTCCCAGCTCCATGTTTCCTCTCAATTAGTTTTTATGTTTTGGAGTTTCAAAACATATCACTAAACATGTCCAAATTATATAGAACAGCAAAATGAGAAAATTGGGAAATTAGAGGTTCAAGGAGACTTGTGAGTCCTAGTGCAGGATCCACTAATATTTACCTTGCAAACCGAGTCAATGTTAAGGAAGACAGATGCAATGTTAGCATTCATTTTAAGAAGACTAGAATACAAAAGCAAGGATGTAATGCTAAGGCTTTATAAAGCATTGGTCAGACTGCAATTGGAGTATTGTGAGCAATTTTTGGCCTCTTATCTGAGAAAGGCAGTTCTGGCATTGGACAAGGTCCAGAGGACGTTCATAAGGATTATCCTGAGTTTACAACAGTTAACATATAAGGAGTGTTTGATGGCTCTATTGCTATATTATTTGGAGTTTAGAAAAATGATGAGGAATCTTACTGGAATCTATTGAATATTGAAAGGCCTAGATAGAATGGATGTGGAGAGGATGTTTCCTAAAGTGGGGGAGCCTAGGACTAGAGGGCACAGTCTCAGAACAGAAGAATATCCTTTTAGAATGGAAATGAGGAGAAATTTTTTTAGCCAAGGGGTGGTAAATCTGTGGAATTCTTGCCACAGATAACTGTGAAGGCCATGCCATTGGATATTTAAAGCAGGGGTTGATTGGTTCTTGATTAGTAAAGGCATCAAAGGTCATGAGGAGTAGGCAGGAGAATAAGGATGAGAGGGATAATAAGTCAGCCTTGATGGAAAGGTAGAGCAGACTGACCTACTTCTGCTCTAATGCCTTTTTTAACTGTGCAACCAAAACAGTGGTCTCCAGAGGCGATGATCAAGTTTGATTATGCTCTTGCCAGAGTGCAGATAGAACACTGTAGGATATAGCTCTTGTCAGCAGGGAGTGAAACTGTCACGCAGCGAAGATGGTGCATGGAAAAGCCACAAGACAAAAATTAGGGAGCGTCCGGAGAAATATGAACCTTTGGGTCTTGTAAATATTGAAAGGGCAGTAATTATGATTCTATAAATCAGATTCAGAAGAGAAGACAATCTTCACCAAAGGTGTAGGAGAATTCATTTGTAGAAAGAGTGAAAGATACATGGAATAAACATTCAGAAACAAAGGTAGAGGAAAAGAGTTTCGAACAATGCTAGGAACAAATTGGATGCTAGGATGGAATGCAGTAAGGATCACTCCAGCTGGATAGTTAATGAGAGCTAAATGTGCTTCCTTTTTCTTAAGTACCTTCATTAGAGCTAAAACAGTTATCCCTCTCTCACAAATAGAGAGTGGTATTGTGTAGGAAGAGTTTTAAAACTAAGAACAATTTACTTGGCACATGAAATACTAGATCTGAGCTCCAGAATCATCCAGTCTTGATTTACCAAGTTCAATTCTACTGAAGTAAGGACATGTCATTTTAATGCTGGGATCTTGGCCTAATTCATTGACTGGATATTCCACTCCATGGATGCCACCCGAGCTGCAGAGTTTCTGCAGCAATTTGTGTGTGTTCTACACTGCAAAACAATGTTATTCCTTTCATCTTTCATGCAAGATCATCACACCAAATTAAATTTTCATTGTAATGCTTATCATTCAGAAGATTTAAAGAGGCTGCACCGCACTGCATAATGGAGTCTAATGTTACTTTAGGGCTGCCTCTGTAATTATGAACTGCACCTCATAATGAGCTGTTGGAAAAGAAAGACTGCATGCATTGCATAAAACAAAAGCTTCACACATTCAGCAATATGATCACTTGGTTCTGAAGCCTTTGTGAATGCTTGGGCTTCAGTCTTGTGGTTCCTGACCCCATCTGGATCATTGGACTCTGCTCCTGGTGTGCAACTTACTCCCAGCAGCTGTTACTTTGTGCATGTGTTTAAGAAATACATAGTGTTGCTTATATGAGGAAGATTCTTTAAAGTTATCTACCCTTATCTTTATGTTCCAGGTGTGCCGACTGACTGAAGCTTGAAGCAATATGATGTAAAACAAAAAGGCTTTTCTGACTGAGTATGAACATTTGACCTGAAGCTCTGTCAGCTTTTCTCCTGACAAATTCTGAAGTGCTATAAGTTTTTTTTTCCACAGGAGTGATTTACTGGCTTATGAAGTGTTTCTTCCAGATAGTATTCTAAAGGGTAGTGGACACCCGGAGGTTAATCATATAATTATGGAACCACAGAAACATCATAAACTATGGGGGCAGAGTTTGTTTTGGTCACCTGGACCTTGAACAGAATTTACTTCAATGTATCTGCTATTGTTTATAATATGTACCAGATAGATATCTGGTACCATTGTTTGTTGTGCCTTGTCTTTGTCCTAGCTGTCGCTTTTTTGAAAGTGGAAATTTTCCATTTGCGACTGAACCCGAATGAAGCATCATATGATGCCCATGAGCATGATTAATTTTATAGCCCATCATTTTCAGAGATGTTGGAACACAATTCAGAACCACCGCTTTACAATTTCCCTTCACTTTTCCTGAAAGACTGCAGCAAAAAAAAAAGATTAGAGTTGACGGGGAGTGGTAAGTCCGTGGAGATGAAATTCCAGCTAATCTTTGCCGTCAGTACTACCTTAGCTGAGATTGTTCATCATGGCAAAGACTCGGATTAAATCCATGATTTTTCCGACCTGTATAAATCAATACAATATACCATGTGACCAATTAGTTTTGGTCCTGTTTATTAAAGAAAACAGAATAAAGCAGGACAGTATGGTGACTGTCTGGCAAATACCAGTTCCATAGAATGAGCATTTAAAATTGCTCTTTAACCAACTATTTAGCACTGCCTCCAAGTTCCTCAGTCACTTTGATGTATAGTCGCTGATTGCACATCTATTCTGCTCATGGTTTCCTGTAAGGATGTTGACAAGCACGGGCTGCAAAGACAATTAGTTTCCATTCTATAAAGCTGTTTATAAGCATTGAAAACAAGCCAGTGAATTTCTACTATGTGAGCTTTCCTGATAATCAAATAACATTTCTGGCAAAGAAGTCATTAAATAAACTGGGTCTGAACAAGGTCCAACAAATATTTCAGCACCGAATCAACAATGTAAGCTCACTGTGGCATTAGAACACAAAAGCATATTGAAATTCTTTGTTAACGTACAGTAACTTTGCAAACACACAGTAATGATTAGAGATGTTATTAATAAGATTGAGTGCATTATTCATATATAAGAAAAAAGTGAATACGTTGCAAATCATGAGAAAATTATGACCTAGAGTCAATTTTTAATGTTGAGATTAGAATCTTTTCCATACAATAGAAGTTATTATATGAACATTTTTTAACACTTGCCAGATTTCTAGCATAACATAAATATGGCTTTGTCCTAGCATTTTGTGTCAACTAAATGTTTGCTTATGGGGAGGAGTGTGAGATCATTCACAGAGGTCATGAGCGTCTATTTGGGTACAATTATGATTTCCCTTTTGGTTAGTGATAAATTAACATATCAGCAATGACTTCTAAAGCTCTTTCAGCACAATAGAACACCTCAAGATACTTCTTAGGAATGTAACTAACTGAAAGGTGAGGAGTTTTATTCAAAGTTTAAAGTAAATTTATTATCAAAGTACAAAAATGTCATCCCAAATTTCAGTTTCCTGCAGGCATTCACAATAAATACAAGAAACACAATAGAATAAACCACAGGCGGCACCCAACAGGACGGACAAACAACTAATGTGCAAAAGACAACAAACTGCACAAATTGAAAAAGAGGGGAAAAAATAATATAATAAATAAATATTGAGAACATGAGACAAAGAGCCCTTGAAAGTGAGTCCATAGGCCGTGGGAATTGTTCAGTAGAGTAGCTCTTCGCAGCTGAAGGTAGAGCAGGTGGAGGTGGAACCATGGAAACTTGTGTACAAGAGGCAAGAACTGGAGAACCATTGAGGTCTGGAACATTCTGACAGGTTTCATTCAGTATATGTAGTGCCTTGTTTTCTTCTCACATCCAAATGAAGGTACATTTGCCTGTATTTGAATACAGGAACACCTGGAGCAAAACAAACACTGAACCGGTGATGACTCCGGATTAGGTCATATATGGGGTATATTGTTAAAGCTGGGTAAGAGATGAAAGTGCTGCAAAGAAAACATTAAAATTGGAGTACAAGGCTGCTGAATTTGATGCAGTCTAAAATTGCTTTTAGTTATAGTGTAGCAGTAACCATATGCCATCTTAGTTGAAATAATTCACTAAATATTTCCCATTGGAGGCACCTGTTAATTGTTAATGAATTCTTATTCCCCTTTATCTTGTCTAACCTGTATAGTCCCCATATGTCCTACAGCTGTGCTAACGTCAGTAAAACCTGTCTAAAAATAGGGCTTTTTCACTTATATTTTTTCGTGCTTTTTCAACTACTTATGCCGGGCACTGCTCTCTGAGAGACCAAGAGGTCAAACACCTGCAAGGCTTCACCACTCAACAGAGCAGCAGTCTCTGTTGTGATGTAGAGAATGCAATAACCAAGTTAAATACAATATGTTTCTACAAACATCGCTAAAATTAATGCTGTAGCATATTGTAGACTCTTACTGAGGGTAAGTACTAGGACATCTGGAAAGCTCTCACCAAGAGATCTGTACGGTTCATTCAAAATTTATCTGAAAGTTAACACTTTCAAAATACAAGCCAGGTTGTGTAGACAAAGGCCTGGAGTGGGACTCAATCATTTGCAAGAACATTAAGCATTACAGCTCAGAGAGAGACTTTAGGAACTATTAGAAATCATAGGGCATGCACAAAACAGTAAAGGGCTTATTTCTGAAGCTAATTTATTGAATTAAGTTTCCCATAGAAGAGTATTTTATCTGGAAAATATTGTCAACACCAGCCTTGCCCCTCTGTGCAAATGCAGTGATGTTCTCATCAGGCTGGCCATCCAAAAGTAATGCAATTGGAGCCACATTATCTTAACCCAAGGACATTCCTAGCATCTGCTGAGCTGTACCAAAATTGACAAAGGATTATGATTCCACCAACACCAGCAAAAAGCTTCCTAACATTTGCTATTTCTATTTTCAGTCAGTTCCCAATGTGTATGTGGTTTCCTGTGTTTGCTTAACTGTTATATCTTGTGGATCATAGTACATTGAGCGCACTCTCTCCTCCAAATTAGAAGTTTCAGGACTCGATCCCTGCTACACCCAGTGTACTGTGATTCTTCACAGAAGGAGCGCTACGTTTAGAATTGCCTCCATTCTGATGAGGTCTTGATGTTTTAGGCTTAGTCTGCTTACCTAAGTGGCAATTAAAGTCCAATACTGTCTGAGAAAGGGCAAGGTCCTGGTGTCAGTCCTCCTTTAATCAACATCATTAAAGTCATGTTATCTGGTCATTCATTCATTTACCACATTATGACCTTGCAAGACCTGGCTGTTTGAAGAAAGAAGAAACCATTGTTTGTAAAGCACAAAGGACTTGGTAAGACATTAGGTAAATGCAAGCTTACTCTCTTTCACTGTCTAGACTCACCTGTGACCAAGGGCCATATAAACGATGCACTGTGGAATGATTGACATCTGTTCAGTACCTTGTCAGTAAATCATCAACTACAAGAAAGGGAAGTAGAGAACAAAGGGACAGAAAAGGGTGAGATGAAGCCCTAACAACCAAACTTAGGAAGCTAAAAGGTAAGTTAAAAGATAGATCCTCAAAGGTAGGGTCACTACCTCTGTCACATGCAAAGTGAAAAGCAGAGAGGAATACAAAAAAATCCAAATGTAAAAGATGCATATTATTGGATTGTAAAAGAACCGAGAGTGTAAGGGCATCTGATCTGAATGCTCGCAGTTTTCAAACCTGTTGCACATATCAGCACAAGGGGTATGGTTTAGCGGCCATAGCAGAAAGGTGGTTGCAGGGTGGACATGATTGAGGAATAGATATTCAGAGCATCAGGCAATGCAGAAGGACAGGCAATAAAGCAATATGCTCATCAGGCCGACAGTGAGAGATGATATGAGATCTAAGCGCAGGATGTTGAATCTGAGTGGATAGAGGTTAGGAATAGTAAAGGGTAAAAAAATCGCTAATGGATCCTGTCTATAGGGCATCAAATAAAAACATTACAGTGGCACAGGCAATAAACCAAGACACTGTAAAAATGGAATGTCAGTTGTCATGGGAAACTTTAGCTTGCACTTAGATTGGTCAATCATCAGTTGGTCAAGAATCATAAGTTAAGAATCAAGTTGGTCAAGGCAGTCTTGAGGTGGACTTTAGAAAATGTATCCATGATAGCGTCTTTGAACAGCTTATTACTGAACTCTCAAGGAAACTTTCAATCTTATATCTGGTCCTGGGCAATAAGACAAGTAAAATTATCAATTTTGTAGTCAGGGATCCTCTTGGAAAGAGAGTTCACAGTATGATTGAAATTCTCATACAAATGGAGGGGGAAGAAGGTCAATCTAAAACCAGTGTATTATGCCTAAACGAGGCAGATGACAACAGGATGAGGGAGGAGTTGACTTGCGTAGACTGGAAACACAGGTTATATGGTGAGATAGCTGAGGGACAGTGGAAGACTTACGAAGAGATTTTTTCACAGTTCTCCACAAAATTCCAGTTAAAAGCATGGGCAGTAAGGATGGGGAGAGCCAGCCTTAGATAACTAAGGAAATACAGGAAGGCTCACACGTACAAACTTGCCAAGAATAGTGGGAAATTCAAAGATTGGGAAAATGTTAAAAAGCATCAAAGAGCAAAAGCAAACAAAAAAGATAGGGAACTTAGATGTTAAAAGTAGATTAGCATGAAGTATAAACACTGATAGCAAAATATAATAATTATATCAAGCAGAAAATGCTGCTAAAGTGAGTGTAGGTCCCTTGCAAGACAAGAATTGGATGTATGCAATGGGAGGTGAGGACCTTGATACAATTGCTATCACCACAGAAGTAATGCTGAACAAACAATTAGGCCTAAAGGTAGATAAGTCTCCTGATCCTGATGAAATGCATCCCAGGGTAGTGAAAGAAACAATAGCAGTTATAGTGGAGGTGCCTGGGATAATTTATCAAAATTCTCTGAACTGTGGACAGGTCCCAGTGGATCAGGCGACAGCAAATACCGCGCAACTTTTTAAAATGGATGTATGCAGAGGTAGGTTACTATAGGCCGGTTAGCTTAACGTCTGTAGTTGTGAAAATGCTTGAAGTTATCACTAAAGAAGAAATAGCAGACATCTGGAGAGAAATAGTTCCATGGCGCAGGGATTCAGGAAGGGCAGGCTGAGTGTGAGAAACTTGCTCGAGTTCTTTGAGGACATAACAAGCGTGGTGGATAGATGGAAACAGATGGATATTGTATACTCGGATTTCCCGAAAGCGTTAAATGAGGTACCGCTTAAAAGATTTACCCAGAAGATAAGAATTCATAGAGTAATCTATTAGCCTGGATAGAGGATAGGTTAAAAATAGAAGGCAGAGAGTTGGGATAAATGGGTATTTCTCTGGTTGGCAATCATGGTGAGCTGGGCCCACAACTGTTCGTGAAATATATTAACAATTTGGAAGAGTGGACTGAGTATTGACTCTCTATGTTTACGGATGAATTTGAGTGGAAAAGCAAATTGTCTGCGGGCTGCAGAGACATAGATAGGTTAAGTGATTAGGCAAGGATCTGTCAGATGGAGTTCAATGTTGGTAAATGCAAGGTTATCCATTTGGAAAGAAAATAGAAGATCAGAATATTATTTAAATGGTGAAAGTTTGCCGCATGCAAACATGAATCACAAATAGGTGCAACAGGCTGTGAAGAAGGCAGTGGCATTTTGGCCTTCATTGCTAGATGGACTGAATTTATTTTATTTACTTAGAGACCAATGACCAATTAACATACTAGCCAGCACTTCTTTGGACCATTGGGAGGAAACTGATACTCCCGGAGGAAACCCACACATAAAGGTTATGTTGCAACTGTACAGGGTAGTGGTGAGGGTGCACCTGGAGTTCTGGTCCTCTCTCATGAGCAATGATATACTGGCTTTGGAGATGGTGAAGAAAAGGTTCACCAGGTTTTATACTGGATTACCAAGAGACTGAGTCGCCAGGGGCAATACTCTTCGGAATTCAGAAGAAAACTATGGAAAGTTAAATGCAAGTCCTTTCCTAATGCAAAATGTATAATTCCTATTAACAATGTTTTTACTCACAAAGAAAAGAGTATAGATCACAAGATTAATTTGTACCAATGGTCTAAGAATGATTAAGGATATAATTTGTGGATTGCTCATTGTGGGTGTGTATTGGTAATCATTTGTATTTTTTCAAGCTAATATTTATCCATTCAAAATACTAACTCAAGAGCATTGGACATGTATAGTTAATGCAGTTGTATTTTAAAAATGGCAAGGAGTTAAAGTTCTGAACAACCACGGACTGTTTGTTTTGTTTAATCATTCTAAAGATTCACCTGGCGGAGAATCTCACCTGGGTCCCTCAACACCAGCTCCAGAGCAAAGAAAGCCCAGCAGCATCTCTACTTTCTGTGAAGGCTGAGGAAAGTCCATCTCCCATCCCCCATCCTCATCACATTCTACAGGGGTTGTATTGAGAGCATCCTGAGCAGCTGCATCACTGTCAGCTTCGGAAATTGCACCACCTCGTTTCGCAAGTCCCTGCAGTGGATAGTGAGGTCAGCTGAGAAGATCATTGGGGTCTCTCTTCCCATCATCACGGACATTTACACCACACGCTGCATCCACAAAGCAAACAATATTATGAAAGACCCCACACACCCCTCATACAAACTCTTCTCCCTCCTGCCGTCTAGGAAAAGGCACCAAAGCATTGGGGCTCTCACGACTAGACTATGTAACAATTTTTTCCCCCAAGCTATCGGACTCCTCAATACCTAGAGCCTGGACTGACACCTTACTGCCTATTGTACTGTTTATTATTTATTGTAATGCCTGCACTGTTTTGTGCACCTTATGCAGTCCTGGGTAGGTCTGTAGTCTAGTGTAGTTTTTCCTCTGTGTTGTTTTTTACGTAGTTCAGGCGAATGTTTGTACTGTGTCATGTAACACTATGGTCCTGAAAAATGTTGTCTCATTTTTACTATGTACTGTACCTGCAGTTATGGTCAAAATGACAATAAAAAGTGACGACTTGACTTGAGAAGCGAGTCCTTTCAATTTACGAGATCAGCCAATCTCTCACATTTGCAACAGAGTGATTTCAGTTCTGTGCTGAGATAAAGCCTCAGCCGTGTCTGATCCATTGGAAGGAGATCCTTTACGGCCTTGTGGAAGCAGGCAAATTTCCCGCATGATACAGCTGGGCGGAGGGTAAATGTTTACTCACCTGTGCATGTTGTCATTACACAATGCCTCCGAGAACGTGTTTCGTTTAGTGAACTTTTTATAGAAATATGCTCCCTGTGTGGAAAGACCTCCTGTGTTTATTCACTTATTGAGACTAGCTCCTTTCGGCCCTTCAAGCCCTGGCATCCTGCAATCCCCCAATTTAATTGAGCGTAATCACAGGACAATTTGCAATGACCAATTAACCTGCCAACTAGGAGGAAACCAGAGCACCCAGAGGTTATTTGACCTGAGGATAGACAAAATGACTACAATCCAAATAGGGACTCACGTCACAGTTATTTGAGATGTCCTTGTCATTCCTCAGAAGTTGATATTTACAGGTAAGTTTGGCTGGATGATGCCATGCAGCAGTTAGTTATCAAGTTAAGTAAAAATGTTTTGATGCATTTCACAAAAGTTTTATTAACCTAAATTGATTTTGAATCAAGTCAAATAATGAGCGCAAGCTTGTTCAAAGTGGTAGGTTTGGAAGACAATCATTAAAGTGAGGTAAAAAAGGAGGGAGGTTTAGGGAGGGAACTATGGAGTTTAGTGCACTGATAACTAAAGGAATGGCAAGCGACTAAATTCAAGGATAATCAAAAGGCTAGAATTAGTGAGTACAGATATGTTGGAGTTCTACAGGACAAATTGGAGACAATGTACAGCAGTGATCCAATCCAGTGCAAGCTGGACAGGGAGGTAAAGCTTTAGATAGACTCAAGTAGCATTCAGGAGCCCGATAAGGAGTGCCCTGAAACAGTCAGGTTTCGAAATCGTATCTGCAGGTGGGATGAGGAAGACACAGAGCTAGGCAACGCATTGAACTTGGAAAGGGGTAGTCCAAGTGACAGTGTGTCTTAAGTCGCCTCTTGTAAAAATTAAATGGTAATTAAATGTAAAAGTTCCTTTCAAAAAACAGTTCCTAACAATTCTCATGGGCCAGTCAGGTAGTACTTGAAAACTATGAATATTCTGGGGCAATGTTTACATTCATTCATCTGCTCTGCAGTGCATTTATGTAATTTCTATTCTATACTCAATGAAATAATAAAGCAACTAATATTTTAAATATAAACAAATTAATCCTTTCGATTTAGCTATTTATTATTTTCTTAGTTTTGAATGACATAGATACATGAAATCAGTCTAGCACGTGCTTAATAATAGAAGAGGCATACTTGCTTCAAAAGCTGCAAAGGGGAAATCACTCTTCAAATGTGTTAAAGCAGCTGCCATTAGACAATGAAATGATGGGAGTAGACATGTAGCCTATGGTGATGACTGTTCAGCACCATGTACTACACCACTGGGCATAAATCAATGGGGAATCAATGCGAGACAATCTTCATTCTCATTAATACCATGTACCACTGGACCTTATTCAAAGGAGGGCACCAGTCAGCTGGAGTTGTGAAGTTTTGCCTTTCCGCAATTCCCTTTTATATTAATGAGGCAGCATCCCTTCTCTTATTCGGCACAAGGTGGCTTTTACAATGAACCAAACCTCAAGCCTACCGGCTTCCTTGTTCACTCACAGAGCCTTGTTGTGTGCTGTAAAGCTTCTCTGTTGACATTTTGATCCCCCAATCTCCCACCTCCCCCTTCCCTCCATGGGTTTTCTGCTGTCAAAGAAACTCAGCTCAGTGCTCACCAGGAGGGATAACTGCTGCAGGACATGTGGGGTCAAATGTCAGTTTCCCCTTAGTTTCTTGCAGCACAGCCTGGCCGAAACAAAATGAATCAGATATGCTGCAGGTGGGAGATGGCTTCAAATTGTAAATGCATTATTAAGTAAGTGAAATAAAATAGTTATACCATTGAACACATCAGTTATGGATTAACAATATTTAGTATAATTGATGCTTTAGTATATTACTTTTCTGGCAATACTATCGGCATGTAATTGAAAGATGGCATTAAATTGACTGTATATTTAAATATTATTTTCCACATGTTCACTCTCTAAGCAGAAAAATTCTCAAAATCTGCAGCTAGGAAACGTATTGATGTTTTGGATTTATGCAGGATGAATTAAGTTGTTTGACTTCATTTGGAATTTATTTGAATTAAAAGTAAATGAAAACACTGCCCTCTGTGGGACACTCTGCTACAGACTACCATTAGAGCAATATAATTGGTAAATTACTTAATAATCAAAACGATCAATGATGGAATATATTAACCAATTGTGTTAATAAATATTAACACAACAACAGTAACATTTTAAAATGTGTTCCACTGGCTATGTCGATGTCATGAAGGATGTTGAGTGACTACAAAGCTGTGAAGAGGAGAGCATTCTCCTCTTTCCTCTTAGTATTGAGGCCAACTAGGAAGGCCTCAATGCACTGAATCACAAGAGAATACCAAGGGTTGTAGACTCAGCCAACTCCATCACGGGCACAACCCTCCCCATCATCGAGAACAATTTCAGGAGGCAGAGCCTCAGGAAATTCGTATGCATCGCTAAGGAAACTTACCATCCAGGACATACCCATTTCTCATACCTACTATCAGAGAGGAGATACAGGAGCCTGCAGAACCACATTCAATGATTGAGAAGCAGCTTCTTCCCCTCAGCATTCAGGTCCCTGAATGATCTATGAACCCATGAACACTGTCTTGTTATTCCTTTTTGCACTATTCATTTATTTTTTGTGTCACTTATAGTAATTTTATGTCTTTGCACTGTACTGCTGCTATAAGCAAAATATTTCATGTCATACAAGTCAGTTCTTTAATAATATAAAGCAAACAGCCTTTAATCTTAACCATGAAAGTAGAAGAAAATTGCTAATTGGCTATGCTAACCCATGGATTACAGGAGAGATCAATTTGCTCTTTTTCACAACTGATATATTATTGTCTGCTTATCTCCTTGTATGAGAAGTAGGAAGCACACCAAACTCCACACAAATGAAGACGGGAGTCAGGGTATAGCATCCAGGTTCCGGGTGCTTTACTTGGGCAACACACACACATACAATTGAAAAAGAGTAAAACCAAGAGAAAACCAGAAAAAAAATCCGTAAGTACTTATTGCAGCAAACTATCACGATTAAGTCACACATTCATAAGATAAAAGGAATATAAAAAGCCAGACTTACATGTAAAATATCCAAAATTATACACAACATGAATAGGCAAAATTTTAAAGTAATCAAGAAGATTAATATCATGTAAGCTTTATTAAATTGCCAAAGGCTGGTTGAATATTATACTGATAAGCTGGAATAAACTTCAACATAATATTAGCATAAAATATTGCTCAGATAGCGTTCCCTTTTATTTACTAAACCAAAACTTGCAGGTGGAGATTTCAATGTCACAAACAGCACAGGATGGTGTAAGCCTTGATCAAAAGTCTCTGCCAAGATAAATGGCTGCCTTCTTCATGTGAACCAACTGAATTTCAAATTTAAAGCTGGCAATGCCAACAGAAATAACGTTGGCAGGGTTATATTTCAAAGTAAAAGCTTGAACAGGCTGCCCTACTGGTTCTTTTACCACTTGGGAAGGCAATCAAAGGGCATCTAGTGGAGATAGTGCTTCACATCTCCAGTGCCCAGAGTACAATCCTGACCTCCGGTGCTGTTTAGGTGACGTTCCACACGTTTTCCAGGTGACTACTTTGGGTTTTCCCAGGTTCTCCAGTTCTCTCCCAATCCCGAAGATGTGCAGGTTGGGAAGTTAATTGGTCACCGTAAATGACCTCTAGGTGGATGATAAAATCAGGGGGGACTTGATGATAATGCAAGCACAACATGCTACAGGGAAAGTAAGTGAGGAATTGGAATTCTCTGTGAGCTGTCATAGACTCAGTGAGCTGAAAAGGCTTCCTTAAGTTTAAGTGGAAAAGGGTTATAGAGAAACAACTGCCATCGAGCTGAGATGTCAACGGTGAATAGGACATCATTCGGAAGAAAGGAAAGAAAAAAATTGAAAAGTAAAAAATATTTTAGGGGCACAAAATCATTCTTGTTCCTTGACTCCAAAAGGTGCTTATCTCTGAATATTGAGTTTCAGTGAAGTTTATTTAGATTATCACTCTGTGCATTGGAAAATCTTTAATTTTCCCATTATTTGAGAAATTTAGAAAACTAAAGGCATTTAGGCTGGGAGACTTTGTGGAATGATGCATTATGCAAAAATATTGATTTTTGAATTAGGAAGCTGAAAAGCAGTAGCGTATAGAAATAGGCTTTGAGAAGGATAATATACAAGGGGTAGTTTCAAATAATTTTGTTTATAAAGCAAGTGGATCTATCAATGTTACTGATGTGATGAGTGCAGTGTTTTCATGATCTTGGCATTATAACAAGTAATAGCAAACATTACAACTGTTATGAGTATAAAAGTTTAATACTTCCCATCAAATGTTATCCCTCCAATTAATTAACCAGCTACCTTTAGGGAGATTTGATTGAAGTAACAAGCAATAGTTCAAAGTCTCTTTTTCAGAGCAGAGGGAGAATTTTTTTTGTTGTAGATACACAGGTACTTTGGGCACAGGTAGCCTTATGGCAAGGTATATCAGCAGCAAGTAACGCTTGTGCTGCTTAACGCCAGGCAGTAAACATGTCCAGGAAGAGTGAATCTAACCACCTGGTCTTAACATTACCATCATCCACTCCCCCACTGTCAACAACTTGGGAATTAACTTTGAATAGGAGCTCGTAATGAGGGAAAAGCAGCCTGACTGAATGCTATCCCTTCCACTAACCTAACCATCTCCATATTCCCTCCAATACTAATGCACCATCTCTTACCTCCTAGTCCCAAATACCTACCCTCTACAACCAAGGACGTTTGGTGCCATGCGACATCTGCACCTGCAGGTTAGGTCCCCCTCCATGTCATACTGCATCAGACTTGGAAATATCTCGCTGTTCTTGTTTGATACAGATTCTAAATCTTAAATTCTATCCATCAGCACTGCAGAGGTATCTTTGTCAGAAAGACTGTAATGGTTCAGCAAGGCACTCACCATCTTGCTTTACTTTTTTTTTGTAATTTTTTTATTGAAGTTTGTCATCAAACAAACATTTCCATGAGATGTATTTCAGATACTGTAGATATATATAAATCATATATTCATATTTGTCACAAATCTCTGTATAATAATTATCTGAGGTATACACTTACAGAAAGAAGAGGAAAGAAAGAATAATAGAAATAAGAAAACGATTTACAAAGTAGGGAGTGATTTTTTTTACACAACATATTCATTGACTTGTGAGAATAAAATCAGGCCTACGAGGTGTTATGTAATTAAACCATTTTTCCCAGTATGAATCAAATTGTTCCAACTTATGATTAACAGATGTTATCGTCTCCATTTTGTACCATTGTAATTTCCATCCATACATTTAAAGTTGGGCTCTCCTGTGATAACCATTTCCTGGTGATGGCAAGTATGAATAGACAGTAAATGCTTTAATATCCGCAGATATAGGTGGATCCTACACCCCTGAACCCCAGCAAGTATTTACAACAGACCCAGTTTTTTAATCTCAGTAAGCAGCTTACTGCAATCTTGTGATTGTATTAATGTAATACTCAGTGGCTTCAAGTGAAATTACAAATGGATTTATGATCAAGTGATACTTGATTGATATCACTGTGAAAGTCATGTACATTATCACAAGACTTCATTAGCATATTGGTAATAAAATTTACTGTTCAAATAATAAATATTAACATTATTGTGCATATTTCATACTTAAATTACTTTGACGATGTATTGAAAGGTTGTAATATTCTTAGGCGTTCAAGTCTGAAAGAAAATAATTGCAACCCAACTGCAAGTTGTTACCCGGCGACAGATTTTTTTTGCATGCACCACAAAGCTTCATGAAATTCTAGGGTGAAATTTCCCATTTGCCATGTGACAATATTACCCAACTTAAACTATGATCTTAAACTTAAACTACTGATTCGTCAATGTACCACACAATTTGCATCAATCAAGAAGGAAGTGATTCAGGATTTTAAAATAATTGTGAGTTTTAAAAGGATCTAGTGTTTTGGAAGTTTTATAAGAAGCAGAGTTGCATTTTACGCCTGACTAATGTGTGAACAGAATTTTAAAATACATTGTCTTAAATATATCCTGAGGTGTCCATTAGTACCTTATTTCTAAAGATGCAAGACCCTGTGAGTGTATTCAAAGTCCACAATCTAATACGATCCAACTGGTTCTCATGAGCCTCCTGGGATTATTGAATTGCAAATATTGATATTTGGAATCCTTCCAAATGACACATTGGAACCGGAAAAGTATACTTCTGTTATGTTATTGCAATACATCCTGACCTTATAGATTCAGCTGCAGATTTAACAAAACAGAAGCTTGTTGTGATTATAGGGTTCGAGGAGATACAAAACAGTCATCGTATCTTTTTACTTAAAACTAAGCAAATTGGAGTTTGCTGCCCTGTTAATTTTACTTGCTCTCTGAAAAGTCACCAGCATGCTTTTAAAAGCAGCAATGCTTTTAGTCAAAAGGTGGCAAAAAAAAACACACATACCCTTTATCGATAAAAATCTGTGAGAGACCACAGAACAAAGGTGCTTTCACTCTGCAACCAGGTGAAGCCTTATCCAGTTTATGTACTTTACTGTAGATTACCTAGATTGCTGACACGATCCCTACGGTACTATGATACTTGAATTTTAGCACAGGTATAGATATAGAATCTGAATTTGACAGCTGCAGTTGAGTGGGAGGCAATATAATTTATAGGAATATAAGTACAGAGGAAATTGTGTAATGTCTTCATTTCAAAAATATGTCTTAGCTCAGTCACTTTCCAACCTCTTGAGTTAGATGGTTACTATTTCAGGCCTTCAATGTTTAATCAACACTGACCCTTCTGTGCAGGACAGAGGAAGTACTCAGAACTGGGGACACAAGAGACTGCAGATGCTGGAATCTGGAGCCAAAAGAAAACAGGCTGTTGGAGGACATCAGTAGGTCAAGCAACATCCGTGAAGGTAAAAGGGAGAGTTGGCGCTTTGGATTACGACCCTGCTTCAGGCCTGAGAGTGTGCAGGGAAGGTAGGCCATATTAAAAAAAAAATGAGGGGAGAAGGGGAACAGGGACTGGTTGGTGCTGGGTGAAACCAGGTGAGGTGAGAGGTGATGGGCAGATGGAGTCAGGTAGGGGAGATGGAGGGGGGTTTTGATGGATGAGAAATGGAAACGGGTATGGCCAAAACTTAAGACAGTGAGTGGATGGAACTGGGGAAGATGGTGGTGACAGTGGGGGGGGGGGGCGGGGGGGATTAGGAAGTGTAAGTAGAACCAGATATGGGAGAGGTTATGGGCAGATAGAGTCAGATAAGGAGGGTAGGAACTATCACCAGTTTAAACTTCCCCTCACTCCCCACTTTACACAGGAAGTGCTCTTTCTTTAGCCCACTGCTCTTCTCATGTCTCTTCATCCATCCCTCCCTGGTCCCTGGCATTCTCTAGTACAACCATAGGAAGTGAAAAACCTGTCCCTATCTCTCCTACTTCACCACTGTGCAGGGATGAAATCTGCTCCTCCAGGTGAGGCAGAGGTACTGTTACCCAGTTTGGATATGGCCCAAGTGTGGAGTGAGAGTCACTGAAGCGGATCGATAGTTCACAGACTTTAATGCGAACAGTGTTAAAAAGGAAAAATAAATGCTAGTCCAAATGGGGCCCTTAACTAAAACTCTCAAATGGATACCGAAGCCTAGACTGCAGCTGAAAAGAACAACTAAGAATAAAACAAATACCGCTAGCCTTCAGTCAGTTGACTTGACAGTCCAGTTTCTCAGGCAAGGCCGAATGCAAGCAGGCAGTGAAGCGTTGCTGTGTCCAAGTCTCGACAAGCACTACGACGATAAGTATGGAGTTAAATACTATCACAATGAAATAATAATAATTAGCTGACATGTCTATATTCACGTGTATTGCCGTATCTGCTGCGCTGCCAAATCTGTGGTTGTGACGGGTACATGTGTGCCTCATCCCATTTTGTCTGCTGCTTTTGGTGCTCCGAGTGCAGCCTCCTGTGCATCAGTAACTATTAGTTAGCGCACTTATGCTCTGTCCACAATGATCATCTTGAGCTTCTGTTTGATGAACTCTGTCCACAATGACCACCTTGAGTTTCTGTTTCACGTCAATTCAGCTCGCCGTCCCATTCCCACATCCATCTGCTGGCTTGGCATTCTCCACTGCTATGGGAAACCAAATATAAGCTAGAAGAAAAACACCTGATATTCCACGAGGATAGTCTACGGCCCACTGGTATGAACAGTTGATTTTCCAGTTCTTCATTGTTCCTATCTCACTCTTACGGGTCTGTTTTGATTCTCTCTCCTTTTGTTCATCTTTGCCATTTCCATCTGACCATAACTAACATACAGTGCCTATCCATCTGCATTTCTTTCCCCTACCCTACCCTTCCTATCCCCACCACCATCAGCTTCCATCCGTTCATCATCTCTCCGTTATCTGGCTGCACTTTACACCTTCCAGCCTCTATCTCTATTTTACCCTTGTCCTCCTCATCATCTGAAATTTGCCTTTGGTTTTTCTTTCCTTGCCTGATATCACCTACTAGTCACTATCTCACTTCTCTCTAACCACTTTGCACTGGCCCTCTCTCAGTCATCAGACCGAGTCCTGGTCTGAAACATTGACTGTCTTTTTAGCTCCACAGATGCTGCATAGCTCAATGAGTTTGTCTACCAGTTTGTTACTTGCTTAACTATACAGGACTCTTTAATGGACTATATTTCAGAAGTTTGTCCCCTCATGTGAATTCCACATTGTGATGAAGTGCATGTAAATTCTTTATCGTATTCTATTCAATATTCCATTCCATATCATGTTGTTGTGTACAAACGGGTTCCTAGATTTACCTGCTTTTATTGCAATAGTGTGCAACATTTCAAAAATCATATATTCCAATTGTTACAAACCTTGATGGGATATCCTGAGGTTGCATAAGGTTCTGGATAGTGGCAAGATTTTTCATTCACTTTAAGTATCCTTCCCAGCCTCGGGGGAAAAAAATTGGTTCAGGCAGATACCTACTAGGAGTGCCGGTCTTCTCAGCACAGACAAAGGAGCAGAATTTATGCCAGACATATTTAGAGTTAAAGGAGACTGGTTCTTGCATACTAATAAATATTACCATTGATAAAGTTTTAATGAAATTTCAATTATTCACATTTAGCTTAGAACTAGAAATATAACATTAAAAATAAAATATTTTCTTTATGATTCAGGGAAATGAGAGACAACTGAGGGTGGGTCTGTTAGAAGTTGGAGCATGGATCTGTGGAAATACTGGAACTGACGTTTGGGTTGATATTGGAGTGTAGGTCGTGGCGGTGGGATTGGATTGTGGCTCTGTGGAGGCTGCATCACAGATCTGGGTAAGAATTGGGAGAGGCTATATGGTGGAGAGTTGGAAAGTGATGGTGCAGAGTTAAGGGGAGATAAAATTGGAGGTCTATGTGATCACAGAGTGAGTCATTCATTGTAGGGAGGGGGGAGATCAAGTTGGAGTGTGGGTCCAGGATATGAGTGTGAGTCTGGGAACAGTGGGTTGGGAGAAGAGTATGGATCAGTGTAGGCTGGGAGAGGATCGGCAGGTTTGGGTGAGATTGGTATGGGTAAATGTCAGAGTCCATGTGAAGGTGAATTAGCAGTGAAGGATGGGATGAGCTGCAAGGGATTAGTAGTCAAGGAGGGAATGGTGTGTGTTTTGGTGAGAGAAAGAGAGGAAACTGGTGTGGGTTTCTGCGGAGGACGGTATGGGTTGGAGCAGATCGATGTGGGTTAGTGGGGAGAATAGTGTGGATTGGGTTGAGATCGGGGACAACATGCAGGTGGGAGGGTGCTGGCATGCATTGGGGACAGGAATGATCTGGATCAGAGGAGATGGAGTGTTTGCTGTTCCCTTTAGTATGATTGTTCTGTTAAAAGCAGATTTAAAGCCTCTCTGTTAGTCTCTGAGATACACCGTTCCTTTAACATTTAGGCAAGTAGAGAAGGATTGGGGGAGGAGATTCACAGGAGGGTATGTGGGGAGTGTGAGGGGTGAACACTGGGGAAATATGGAGGAGGTTGATGAGAAGATTGGAGCAAGGGTCAGGGACATGTGTTGGAAACAGAACAAAAACTATTGCTTTTAGATTACATCAGTCATGTTTTTCATGGGTAAGTTTTGAATTTGCTTGCTTTTCAAGTAGTCTATTTCTGCTGTTCTGCACCGGGTGAAGTAACTGGTCAGGGACCACCTCTGGCTCCCAGAAGTTGAAACTGTGGCTCTATTGATTAAAACAAGCTCTGAGCAAGTCAACTTCTCATGGCCACAGGAGATGTTGTATCAAGCTTCAGCTCATGTACAATGGCAAAGGGAAGCTGAGCAACAGAACCCAGCTAAAAGAATGGAGCGCCGTTTCTTTCCTTGTGCGAAGATAGGCAGCTCTTCCGCGTTTAGGAAGCTGTGCAGACAAATTGGTGTTTTATTTACAACAGCCCACTTTCTTTCTTTATCCTCCACCATTCCCAGTATGATTCTGAATTTGTTTCACTTGCAAAGTAAGTTCGTATTGATTGATTGATAGAGGCCTCAGGGCAGAGGCTGTCAGAGCGCCAGGGACATAAATGCTTATTAAAAGTAGTCATTAATGTAGGGCAATAGTCTCTTTTACAGCTGATAGCATCACACATGTGGGAACATGATTTTAATTCCACTGATTATCTATCCTCTAATCTGACAAAGTATGCTAATATAGGCAAACCAGGAATTAATTAAAAACAGGGGAGTGTTCAAATCACAACAATGGCTGGACTTCCCTGCAATGAGTAAAATCCATTTGGGGCTGACTGAGCATGATTCCTAAAGTCTGTTACACTACAGTTGCCCGATAGTGCATCAAAATGTAATAGATATTTTTCTACTCCAAAGTTCACTCTCACTTATTTTACTAGAAAGCATTTTACATTTCCAAAGCCTTTCTTTCCTAAGTTTAACATCTTTTACCCATTTCTTTCTATAGAAGCACACTCTTTCTATAGAAGTTGCAGTGTAATTCAAGGTCAGCAGTACATACTTGTTGCAACAACGCAGATTTGACTCGCATTTCTTTTACACATGCCACACATTTAGGTGGCATTCCAGAAAGATATTGCAATGTCACAGCCTGTAATATATGCCTCATGTTATTGTGTTGATAAAAAAGGCCAACAGTAACCAAAGCAGTTATTTTTCAATGTGAGCTAATCTGTGTCCTAAAAGCAATGCATTGTAACGAGGTGTTATATGTTAAGCAGTACAGGCTGTGCAGTTCCACAATAGCCCAACGGAAGGATCTCTGGAAAAGGACAATAGAAGGTTTAAAGGCATTGAGTTACATGTGGAGAGCACCGAGCCTTTGAAATTCATATAAAGTAGTATTACATCTGATAATTAACAAAGAAGCCATCAATTTTTCAAGCTGGAAGCCATGAGCAAAATTCATTGTACAATAACATGAGGGTCCTGTGTTTCACGGGATTCATCACACTATCATTTTGCACATTAAAGAGACACCATCACTTTCTATACTTGCACCCAAGTAATTCAAAACCATGCTAAGAAATTTGAAGCCTATATACTTCAAAATTATCCATTCCAGCACGTACTTATCCAATTTTACCTTCATGCTATTGAATCAAGAAATTTTATTTGTAAACATAATCTGCCTTCCAATAAATGTGTTCAGTTCTAAACATTGGAATATTTGAAAACATTTAATTATGCTTGCAATGAAGAGTTTTTAAACCATGATTTCTTTTTTTCTCACACATTGGAGACAGCTGGTCATTAGCAGCCAGGAACATACACACCAACAATCTATCATGAATGCAGGATGTCAACAGATTAGCAAACAACAGCACCATAGCAGTTATTTTTCCACATCATTAGTGTTCTACATCCTGAAATCTGTAAACTCAGGTGCATGTATGCCATTGTACTTCAAAAAAAGACATATACTCTGAAACACAAAATGCTGGGGGAACACAGCAGGTCAGGTAGCATCTATGGACAGGAATAAAGAGTCCTTGTTTCCGGTGAACCTCTGTGAGGACCACAACCTTGCCATAGGGTTTGGAGGCTTGCATGCCTCAATGACCTGGAGAGTTGTGTTGGCTGGAGTCAGGGCCTTGTGCTTTAGCTCTTGATAGGGTCATCCAGGCCAAACAAGCTAGACTAACAGTGGTCCACCACCAGTCCTCCAGGTTTGGGGGTTCAGCTCAGGGCTATCCCTGACTGGTCAAAAAGAACTGTTATGAAGAATCCTAAGTGCCATTGGTGTAATGGGCAGTCAGTAAATTAGTTTCAGGACAAGACCCTGAAGGGTCCCAGCCTAAAACATCGACTCTTTATTCCTTTTATAGATGCTGCCTGACCTGCTGATTTCTTCCAGCATTTTCAAAGTTCAAAGTAAATTTTATTATCAGAGTATTTATGTCACCACATACAACCCTGAGATTCTGTTTCCTGTGGGCATACTCAGCAAGTCTATAGAACAGTAACTATAACAGGATCAATGAAAGATCAAGTAGGGTTTAGAAGACAACAAAGCTGTGCAAATATAAATTTAAATAAATAATGAGAGCATGAAACAACAAGATAAAGAGTCCTTAAAGTGAGATCGTTGTTTGTGGGAGCATCTCGATAGGTGAGTGTAGTTATCTTCGTTTGTTCAAAAGCCTGATGGTTGTTCCTGAACCTGGTGTTGTGAGCCCTGAGTCTCCTGTACCTCTATGGTAATAATCTCAATGGTCTGTGACTAGCATTCAGTTTGAAATCATCCTTCACATCATTACTCCACTTCCCCATCACAAAAAAAATTCCATTTTCTTCCATCTTCCTAGTGCAGAAAGAACTGTCTGTTCCCTGCCCTAATCACTACATCCCTTGATTTGCTCCACCCTTGCCCAGAGCCCACAGCCATCTCAGCTCTAATCACATCTCCACACATATCCACTTTCCCTGCTAATTGTATCCCATCTTCATTATGTGTCTGGACGTGCCTCACTCTCCTCAGCACTGAGCTTCTCCCACTCAATTGTACACCAACGTGTTGGTTCATTTGCCAACTCATAAATTCCTCATGTGACTGTAGTGTGAAAATTAAGCTGTCTAAGTTCCTTGAAGATTTGAAGAAAATATACCCTGATAAAGCAAACAAGAACAAAATACACTTCAAAGCACTTTTGCCAGCTCTTCACAATAAAACAGTGATGGTTTACATGCTTCATACAACATTTCATTGCTCATTGTTAAATCTAGAAATTAGAGAAGAACTGGTTCTGCCAGCAGTAAGGGAGGTTCTGAATATGGTTTTGCAGAAGTCACCAAACCAAATAATTAAAGTGATTCTGCTCAGCGACAACTCTGTTCAAAGACAAATAGATGAAATATCTGAGAATGCGGAAGACACATTGTGCAACATACTTGGAGCAACAGAATTTGCTCAGAGGTTGGACAAGTCAATTTTGGCAATGAAACAAATAAAAAGGAGAAGTCACTATTTTGAGTTTTTGAGCAATTTTTCAAGAGAAGGATATTCCACTCATCAACATTCTTGCTTGTGCAACAGATGAGACACCATCAATGACAGGATGCCACCATGGGGTTAATGCTTTCTTGAAAAAAATCTGTACCTAACATACTTAGCTAATTTGTCTGAGTAATTCCCAGACAACATATTGTCGCAAAAAAAAAACCTATGTGATTGGCTGCACAAATCATTAAATACTGTTATCACAGCAGTAAATAAAACCAAGTGCTATGCTCTTAACTCTTGACTATTTCAAGAGCTTTGTATTGAGAATGATGAGCAATCTGAATGCTTGCACTTGCACATAGAAATCAAATGGCTCTCAAAAGAAAACTGCTCGAGATGCTCTTATGTGCTTTTTGAAACGATGACAAAATTCTTCGAAGATTGGAATGCTTCATTCAGCAACCAACTCAAGAATATGATGCACAATGCATGACATTGCTTTAATGTCAGAATTATTCTCGAAGTTTAATGAAGTCAGTCTTTAATTGCAAGGAAATGAGGTGTATCCTATCAAAGTCAAATCAGTCATCTCCACATTTCTGTCCAAGTTAACCCTGTTTAAGAGCAACATTGGCTGTCATGACCTTATCCAATTTTTTGAGCCTTTCTGAGTTGGAAGAGAAAGAAAGAATACTAGATGATGATCTTCAATTATACTGTGCCCATTCAAGGCACCAGTAAACTATTGAACATTTAAACCAAAAAGCATCTATTCAGTTAACTGGAGCCAAAATTTTCAGGTCACTATATTAGTAACAAGGCACCTATCAGTAACAAGGCATGAAATGTTTCTTGCGCTTTCTAAGGTAGTTAGATAACATACTTAATTTTTAAACTGTTATGGTGTCATGAGACTGCATTTATGATACTATAGTTGCGACTATTCCAAACTGATGACACATTGCTGACTCTACTTGTAGGCCCATGTCATCTTACATACATGTTCTTTCCCCTTATAGTAACCATCTGATGTGACCACAACTTCCAGTCAACTTCCTCAATAACTTTTGATGTGGCAATCATCTTTACTCGGATGATACAAAATAGCTTAAAGATGTTAACAAGATCATGATAAATTCAAGAAAAAACATTGTACACTGAGTCCAGCTGGAGCTAATAGGGCAAAGCCCCATACTGGCAGCTCCCAATGTACTAGGTGAGATCAGATGTACTTGAGGCACAGTGTACTAGGTTTCAAATAGAGCTAGCAATGCAAAAGCTCTTTAGTCAATATTAAACTTAGTATTAACAGTGCACATGAATTATATTAGATCTCTTTACCTAAACTATAGATCAGGTAAGTGCAGAGATGTATTTACAGCTAAATATTGTACTTTAGATCAGAGGAATCTCATAGTCCTATTACACAGGAGCAAAGAAACAGACCCGTATGCCCATCTAGTCTGTGCCAAGTCATTAATCTGCCCAGTACCATCGACCTGCACCCAGAAGATAGCCCTCCATACCCCGCTCATCCATGTACCTATCCAAATTTCTCATAAATGTTGAAATTGACCCCACATCCACCACCTGTGCTGGCATCTCATTCCACACTCTCACCACCCTCTGAGTGAAGAAGCTCCCCCTCATATTCCCCTTAAGCATTTCACCTTTCACCCTTAACCCATGACCTCTATGCGATGAGAGACCCAGGCGAGGATGGCTGGGACCCAAGTTCTAAAATACTCAAGTCAAAAATCGAGACACGATCCAAGACTGAAATGGAGACAGGGTTCTAAACTAGACGCTAGGTGGGAATCCAAAGTTGAGCTGACAACTGAGTATTGAACCTCAGTTCAGGAGCTTTTAAGATATTAAACCCTTGGCACCAAAACATAGCCACCAATTAGTGGGGCAGGCCTGAATCCTTAAAGGGGAGGCACCAGCTAGCCATATTCCAGAGAGGGAGAGCATCTAAACTCTGGAGGATGTCATGGTCGGGTGTGTATTGTAACAGGACCCTCTCCCCCTATGGCCAACTGGCTACTCGGAGAGACAATGATGGTAGTTATGGATGAGCAACTGGACCCAAGATGGCCCTTTCCCAATCCCAGCACCCTACCTCGGATCTGAACCTTCCCAGTCGACGAGGAACTGTTGGAAACCCTGAACAGTTCATGAATCCAGAATTCTTCTTATGGTGAAGACCTGTTCCCCATTGACAAACCTGGGTAAAATATTGTGAGTGAGCTCTGCCCACATCAAGTGGTCAGGCCACCAGTTCAGTTCTTCCGAGCCCAGGCATCTTGGGGTTCATTTCACATCCTGGTTCACCCGTTTCATCTGGCCTTTGGATTGCAGGTGAAACCTAGAGGGAAGACTCACTGTTGCCCCAATCAGTAATCAGCATACAGAATGCCCTCCGAGAAAACAACGTGAATTGAGGACTACAATCTGACATAATGTCCACCAGGAATCTGTGGTTCCTGAAAAACTGGTGCAGGACAACTCATTGGTCTCCATCACAGATGGATTTTTAATCCAAGGTGATAAATTTGCAGGCCTTCGAAAAATGATCCACAGTTACCATGATGATGGAAGGCAGAAGACCTGAGACAAAGTCCATGGAGGTTTGTGCTCATGGTCCGTCCGGGACCGGTAATGGATGAAGGAGCCCTTGAGGTTGGGTGTGGGGTTCCTTGTTCCAGGAACACACCTTGCATGCCTGCACATATTATTGAACATCTCTCACCATTCTAGGCCACCAGGATCTTCTCTTAATGAACTCGAGGGTCCTGGAAATCCCTGGGTGAGCGGTCATTCTTGATGCATGCCCTAATTGAGGTACCTGAGATCTGACGGAACTTGAGACAAACAGACAAACTGGAGGACCGTACCTGGGAATCTTCCCTTGTACATAGCCTTGCGAATGAGTGCATCAATTCCCCAATGAATGGGCGCTATCACCTTTGCTTTGGGCAAAATGGTGATAGGCAGCTCCTTTCTTTCAGGTTCATCAAACTGATGGGATAAGGCATCAGGTTTTTGATTCTTTGACCCTGGTTAATAAGTCAGGACAAGATTGAACCGGTTCAAGACAAGAGACCACCTGGCCTGCCTGGAATTCATTCTTTTAGCCTCCTGAATATAAGACAGGTTCTTATGGTTCATCCATATAATAAAAATGTTCTTGTCTCCCTTAAGTGATGCCATTCCTCCAAAGCCAACTTCACTGCAAGCAGCTGTCTATTTCCGATGTCTATTTCTGCCTAGAGAAGAACACACACAGGTTCTGTTTATTGTCTGGAGGTGTCCATAATGAAATGAAGGTCTGGGTCAGGTGGAGCCAAAATGGGAGCTGTCATGAACGGCTGTTTGAACTGCACAAAAGCAGCCTCAGCATCAGTAGTGCAAACAAAAGGGCCCATGGATCGCTTAATTAGTGTTGACAGCAGAGCCGCCACAGAACTAAAGCTCCTTTCTGTAGAAGTTGGCAAATCCCAGGAATTGTTGGACTGGTTTCATACCTGATGGTTGTGGCCAGTCTCTGACTGCCAGTGTCTTAATAGGGTCCATTTTGAGATTGCCATTAGAGATGATGAAACCCGAAAATGAAACAGTGGTTACGTGAAATTTGGATTTCTCCAGCTTGACATAAAGTCCATGATCTAGAAGCTTCTTTAAGATACCACTGGGCTGAGTGACATGTTACTCCATGGTCTTTGAGAAAATTAGGATCTCATCTAGTAGGCGAAGGCATACTTATGGAGACAACCCGGGGTGTGTATCATTTATAAAAGCCTGGAAAGTTGCTGGCATATTCACAAGGCTGAAGGACATGATCAGGTACTCATAGTGCCCTGTCAGTGTGTTAAAAACCATCTTCCACTCATCACCCTCCTTTATGTGAACCAGGTTGTATGCACTCTGCAAGTCTAACTTTGAGAATACTCTTGCCCCTTGGAGAAAATCGAGGGCACTGTTCATGAATGGAAGGGGGTAATGATTTTTGGCCATTATGCGATCAATACATGGCTGCAGGCTCCTGTCCTTTGTCTGTATGAAGAAGGAGCCTGCGCCAGCTGGTGAAGTGCAGCACCAAATGAATCCCATGGTAAGAGCCTCCTTTGTAATCCATCCTGCTTCTCTCCCGGCCTGAGAGTGTGTATAATCGACCCTCTGGGGGGCAAGTAATCCACAGCACATTCGTATGATTGGTGTCGTGGAAGAGTCGAGGCTTTTCCCTTGCTGAAGGCCTCTTTCAAATCCTTGTAGACGGAATGGATTTTGACCGGTTTGGGTGTTACCCCTGATCCTCCCTGCTACATCGACTTGTGAGGCTCCTGAGGTAGTGGGGTGATTTGACAGGTCTCACAGGCTGCACCATAGGTTCACTAGAGCCTTGAGTTGAAATAGAGACCAAATCAGAATTCAATTCCTCATTCGTATCCTCAGACAACGGCAGTGAGGCACTACGAATGGTCTTTGTGCTCCTGAAACTAGGCTCCAAGGGTTTACGTATAGGAGCCTTTCACTTAGACAGGACCTGGCAAGTAGATCCCTTAGGATTGGCTGCTTGGCTTGCTCCTGAACTAGAGACCCTTCCTCTCTAGTTTCAGTACACCCACAACTATACAGGGTCGTTTCTTGCTCAGTCCTGTTGGCTGGAGCCGGATTGTCTGCCCTGGGAGGCAGAACTGGGTCTCCCGAAGGCTCCAGGTTACCCCAAACAGCAGTCTTCTCTCTCGTCAGGCGCTGGACTTGGGAGTCTGGGCCTCGGAACACCAAGACAAAGTCATAGCCTCTTGTGTTAAGGGACCACGTGATGAACCTCCTCTCCTTTGAGTTCACAGATGGATTATGCTGGGACAGCCAAGACTGCCCAAGGATCAGCAGTATGTGAAGACAAGCGTGAAGTGTTGCACTTTGGGAGGGGCAAACCATATCATATTTGTTTAATGATATGGAAACAAATGTCCTCTGCAAATTTTCGTACCCTCCTTTACAAAACTGATGTTTGCTGTAGGATCTGCCTGGAACCAAGAGGATATACCATCAAGGGCTGCTGCTGGCATGGTCTGGCTCAACTCCTGCAGAGGTATGTTGAGCCAATGGACAGTTGGTCCCAAAATCCAGGAAATCACTGGCTGTCCCAGAGTCCACAAAGGAACTCTCCTCTCATCGGTTCATATGGCAGATCTCGGCCTTCAGCGTGACACCAGAGTCAGTAGGTTTGGCAGTGGTGGCTGCTACCATCACAGTCCTCCTGACACTGGACGGTCGTAGCAGCGAGGGCCGCAGCTTTGGACGTTTGGCCTGTGGGTGACCTGCTTCCCTGATGCAGCAGCAGCAAGCTCAACTCCGATGCCAGGACCTCTTATCGACAGAGAATCTTGTGCAGCCGATTTACATGGACTCGACAGGGGCCCGAGCAAGAGATGGGCCGGTCGTTGTCCGAGGTCAAGAAGTGGAACTGCGATGCACTGAGGTTGGGCTCATACTAGCTGTCTTTGAGCTCCTGAGGTAGTCCCACTCATGTTCCGCCAGGCAATTATCGAGGGTGGATGGAATGATTGATCAGAGCCTCTAAGTGCTCTACTGGCTTTCCCAAAACAAGGGCATCCTTTAGTTCATCTCAGAGTCCATGATGGTATATGGTAGCCAAGGGCTCCCCACTCCAGCCAACGTCCAAAGCACAATAGCATAGTCAGCTGCTGACCGACTATGCTGATGCACCTTCATCAGATAGTCCAAGGCTCGGATAGCTCCAGGCGGGATGATGGAACACCCTCTTCACGGCGGCCATGAATTCTGCTGAATCTGAGCAAATCTTTGACCTTCACTCCCATGCGCTGTGGCCCAGACCAGGGCTCTCCTGGTCAGGAGTGAGATCATGAAGGCAGGAATCCAGAATATCTGGAGTTTCATAACCAACAAATGCTGAGTGAGGAAGCCACGGCAAGAGCCCAGGTCACTACTGAATTTCTCCAGAGTCAGAAGATGGAATGGCTCTGTGGAACAACCAACAGCCTCACCCGAGCGATTCTGGCTTTCTCCTGGTGACATTTGGTGCACAGCAACCTGGAGGTCGTATATCTCCAGGTTCTGTCTAGAAATTTTCTTGCTGTGGCTGGCCGTAGCTGAGGAGAGGGTCTGATACCCCACTGGGTCCATTTTAGGCTCAGTTGCTCTGTGACAAGAGACCAAGGTGAGGATGGTTAGGACCCCAAGTGCTATAGTATCTGAGACTGGCATTGAGACATGATACAGGACTGAAACAAAGACAAGGTTCTAAACTAGACACCAGACTCTACACAAGAATTGAAAGGCGAACTGATGATTGAGTACCCAACCTCGGTTCAGCTGCACTTTAACTATTAAATCCTGGCGCCAAAATATGGCCGCCAATTAGCAGAGCGGGCCTGAAACTTTAAAGGGGCTGCTCCAGTTAGGTAGAGAGTTAGAGCATCTAAACCCCGGAGGCTGACACAGTCAGTGCATGCAGTAATACTCTAGTTATAGTCTCACCCAACCTTAGTGGAAAAGTCTGCTTGCATTTACCCTATCTATACCCTTCATAATTCTGCATATCTCTCTCAAATCTTCCCTCAATCTTCTACATTCTAGGGAACAAAGTCCTAACCTATTCAACATTTCCCTTTTACTCAGATCCTCAAGTCCTGGTAACATCCTTGTAAATTTTCTCTGCACTCTTTCAATCTCATTTAGAACTTTCCTGTGGGTAGGTGACCAAATCGGCACACAATATTCCAAATTAGGCCTCACCAATGTCTTATACAATTTCAACATAACATCCCAACTCCTGTACTCAATACATTCATTGATAAAGGCCAAAGTGCATTAAACTTTCTTTATGCCCTATCTACTTGTGAAGCCACTTTCAAGGGATTATGGATCTGTATTCCCAAACCCTTCTCTTCTACAGCACTCCTCAGTGCCCTACTGCTCACTGTGTGAGGCCAACCCTGGTTGGCCCTCCCAAAGTGCAACACTTCACGCTTGTCTGCACCAAATTCCATCTGCCATTTTGTGGCCCATTTTTCCAGGTGGCCCAGATCCCACTGTAAACTTTGATAGTCTTCCTCACTGTCCACAACACACCTCCAGTCTTGGTGGTATCTGCAAATATGCTGATCCAGCTTACCACATTATCATCCAAATCGTTGACATAGATGGCCATCAATAACAGACCTAGAATCTCCAACATCTACAAATCTCTAGGAAGGTTAGCTGCTAAAAGCTTTAAAGTTTATGTGCTTAAGGAGCAGGGTGACAGACCAGGGCTCTGCAATGGTTTTTGTACTTCCCTCTGTTGTAATTACCAAGTGTTCCTGGTGCTCACCGCTCACAGTAACACCCCTTCTACAAAATAACTAGCTATTTCAATACATCGAAACTGTTAGGAAATTCCCGTAACTGGATCACTTACCAGCAAAGATAGAGAGGTCCGTTGAAGTCTGATGGTACTATTTTTAAAAGTCTTTATTTATAAAGGGGCACAAAATAAGATTAATACAAACATTCAGATAATATATGTCGTCAATACTCAATCTAAAAACGCGGGTATAATAATAGTCATCAATTAAGCAATAGCTCTATCGTTTGTCTAGGGGATATTGTATTGTCCGATGGAAAGATAAAAGTCACTGTCCTTTCAAGCTGCAGCTCTTTGAGTTTAAGAGAGATGGTTTTAAACTTGCCCGAGTCTTTTATGAGGCCAATCCGTTGAGTCGGGGGAGTTGGTTCCCCGTTGTTAGTTCTAAGTCGTTTTCCGTGGTACCAGCCACCAGCCCCCAGGCAAGGGAACCGAACGCACGTGGCTTCCTTCAAATGGCTTCCCGCTATTACGGGATCGCTAGCGTTTCTTCTGGTGCATCTGAAGGGGTTGTTCCCCCCCAAACCCTCTTTTATACTTCCTCACGGGGTCTCAGATGTCAATCAGGTTGAGATGATGCAATCCCTCTCTCAACCAGCCCACTTTGCCCGAGGGCTTGCACGTAGCATAGTCCCCAATCCACAAACGTTGTCTCCAGGAGACAATGGCCATGTCTCGCTCTCATTTTCTGGGTCCTCTGACCCAACCCAATAATGCTCTTGCGATTCTCACAAAGGAGGGGGCTACCCCACACCCTTCGGCCCCTCAGAGCTGTGGTACATTCATAACACCCCCTTTCTTCAAAGCGTTTTCACCAGCGGTGAAACGAAATAGTACAGAGTCTTACAGGGTTTTAGAATCTAACACAATACAAAAGTTTTTTTTTTCTACAGAGTAATACAGTGATACATTCAATTCAGCATCTAAACAGTTAACGATTTCAGTGTTACTTTATTTAATATCTTAACATCTTGTACCGTACTAAAGTCTTGTAGCATCAGACTTCAATTTAATAACCACCTATTTTTTTTTTCTTCAGCAACAAAAACTAAGGAGTTGTGATCCTAGCTTACCTGCATCTACAAAAGTTTATGTGAATACTAATCTTTTTGGTCATTTTCAACTTAACATGCAGGCTTCCAAGGGGGTTGTCTTTATTATTCAGAAATCCCGTACAACCGGCTTTGCTATTTAAAAATGGCGTCCCCCTTAACCGTCACCTCTGTTCCGGGGAATTTGAGTAAGGGGGCGAGATAAACCCTTGCCCGCCTGTTCCATAGGAATTATTTTATCAACACCGTGTCCCAAACTTAGCCCATCTTCTGAATTTCCGCCCACCTCTGTAATTTTACCCAGGTGGCTAACCCTCTCGTCAGGCCCCTTCAGACTATTGGGTTTTAATTCAAACTCTTTGTTCAAGCAGCTTTTCGAATTCGGCCTCTTCACACCACATCCTGGCATAACAATAGCATGGGAGGCCCCGCTATCTCCCAGCTTACTCTGTAAGCGATCTGCCGGGTTTAAAATTTCTTCATTCAATTTGGGAGCTACAGATTTCCCGCTTCCTTCAATGATAATTCTTATCTCCCCATTCTTAAATTCTGCATTAACTTTGAACACACCTTCGAGCACAAACACCTGGGAACTCTCACTTCCCACGGTTACCAAGGTTAACCCTTTTTCCACTGAACCAAGTCTATCTGACCCACAAGGACGGCCGCCCCGTTCCACTGAATCAAATACCTCAGACTTTTTCTGAGCTCCGTTACCAGGTTCAGCACCTCGTGCATCCTCATCTTGGACACACTCAAACGGGACATTGGCCTCTTTCAGGCTTTCAACACCCGTACCTTTTTCAAATTCTAAGTTCCCCTGATCCTCCCAGGTACTCTCTGGGCAACTCCCTTCCAGAGTAAACTCAACCCTGCGGGCTGAAACAAACCTCATCTGCCAATCCAGCAGACTTCTTCGAGGTAAGGGCACCCTTTTCATCTAGGGCTGCCCTCATTTCATTATCAGGAACACCTTTAGAATTTTCAACTTTTTCAAACAGTTCTGCCAAACCGAACCCTGTCCAACTCTGGACCTCTTAACAGCTCTATCGGTTCCTCATCTTTATTTTCTGCCGCTAGGACCTTTCTCCTCGCTAAGGGCAGATCTACCTCCACTCCCTTACCTTCTTCCACTTTACTACTCTTCATTTTACCACCCACTAAACCCACGTGGTACAGGGTCGGTAGAAACGTCTCGGCCAAATCAAAACTGGCCAGATTTAAACTGCTCTCGTTCTCAGCTGCCTTTCTCGACATGCTGCGAGTGACCCGCATGCGGGATAGATCTGGGACTCTAGGGGCGAAGCCTCAACACTCACCGGCCGGCCAGTCCTCGTCATGGCTGCCCAAACCTTACCACCTGCTAAATCGTTACCGAGAAGGACGTCCGCGTCAGTTCTCGGGAATTCTGATGGCACCCCTATTTCAACGGGTCCAGACACCAGCTCACAATCCATAATGACCTCATGTAAGGGCACCATTTCTATCCTTTTACTTATTTCCTTTACAGCTACCATTCTCGTCTTTCGACCAAACTCTAGTACCTTACTGCTGATCAACAACAGCTCAGCCCCCGTGTCTCTCCAGATCCGTACTGGAACTGGGGGGTCTCCCTCCCTCACAGACATGGTTCCGTGTGACAGACAAGTCTCTAACCCTTCTCGTACTCTGTCTACCCGGGGCTCTCTTGTCGATCTACTGATTACCACTGCACATCCGAGAGGGACTGCTGCTTTCCCTTTTCCCGTCTCCCTCCTTGGAGCAAAGGACCGAGACGCAACATGCCCGCTCTTCCCACAATTAAAACAGGTCAAGCCCTGAAATCTCTGGCCGTCTGGCCTTTCCCCCTCAACCTTACCACTAGCTCCCAGCGGGACCTCTGCCTCAGCCAGCGGACTTTCTCGATCGTTCCCACGGTCTCTCTGGGTACTTTTATTCGAGGAAAACTTTATCTTGTGGGTTAGGGCATATTCATCTGCGAACCTAGCAAATTCTGAGATGGACTTATCTGGCTTCTCATTCAAATACATCCGGATATCCTCCGAAACACAACCTTTAAATTCCTCAATCAGAATTAACTCCCTGAGACCCCCATAGTCTTCTCCCACTCTCTCTGCAGTGCACCACCGGTCCAAGAGCACACCCTTCTCATAGGCAAACTCAGTATACGTCTGATTCCACCCTTTCTTTAAACTTCTAAACTTTTGTCTATAAGTCTCAGGTACTAGCTCATAACTCCGGAGAATGGCTGCCTTTACTTTGTCATAACTCTCCTCCTCTCCCTCCTCCATGACCAACGCCGTATATGCCCGCTGTGCCTTCCCCTTTAAAACACTTTGTAACAGCGCCACCCACTGATCTCTGGGCCACTTATGATCCACTGCCACCTTTTCAAAAAGCAAGAAGTAACTATCGATGTCCGTTTCCTCGAACGGAGGTACTAACCTCAATTCTCGACTAACATTGAAACGCTCCTCTCGGTCTGACCCCTGACCGCGTTGCTCTTGCTTTAACTTCTCCATCTCCAAGTCATGTTTCCTCTGTCTCTCTGCCTCCCTCTCCTTCTCGGCCCTTTTCTTCTCCTTCTCAGCCCTTTCCTTCTCCTTCTCAGCTGCTTCCAGCTTTTTTAACTGAAGTTCATGCTCTCTTTGCTTCTCAGCTCTTTCCTGCTCCCTTTTCACCTCTAACGCCCTTAGTTGGAGCTCCTGATCCCGTTTCACCTCTAACTCCTTTAGCTGGCGCGCATGCTTCCTTTGTTTGTCGGCCCTCTCTCTCTCTTTCTCCGCTGCTTCCAGCTGCTTTAACTTAATTTCATGTTCCAACCTTAATTTCTCCAACTCTAACTGAGCCGTCCCACTAGCTGGTACCTTTTCAGGGATATTTTCCAATACCTCAGCTGCAAACACATTCTTCCCAATATAATACTGAGTTATTGCCCTTCGCACCTCCCGCTTTTCTCATTAACGACCTCACCTCTGCGAGGTTTAACCCCTTCGCCAAATTTATCAAGTCTGATTTGGTGGCCGCCTCTAGCGCCTCCAGAGTCGGGTTCTCTATAAATTCACCCACGTCCATCTTTGCTGGTTTCCCGTCTGGCTTCCCGCGTAACCAGATCAAAGTTTGGACTTACAAGCCCGATTCACTGGCTCCCCAATTTGGTTTCAAATCTCGAGATGAGAATCCCAATTTCCCGTAACTGGATCACTTACCAGCAAAGATAGAGAGGTCCATTGAAGTCTGATGGTACTATTTTTAAAAGTCTTTATTTATAAAGGGGCACAAAATAAGATTAACACAAACATTCGGATAATATACATTGTCAATACTCAATCTAAAAAAGCGGTTATAATAATAATCATCAATTAAGCAATAGCTCTATCGTTTGTCTAGGGGATATTGTATTGTCCAGTGGAAAGATAAAAGTCACTGTCCTTTCAAGCTGCAGCTCTTTGGGTTTAAGAGAGACGGTTTTAAACTTGCCCGGGTCTTTTACAAAGCCAATCCGTTGAGTCGGGGGAGTTGGTTCCCCGTTGTTAGTTCCAAGTCATTTTCCGTGGTACCAGCCATCAGCTCCCAGGCAAGGGAACCGAACGCATGTGGCTTCCTTCAAATGGCTTCCCGCTATTACGGGATCACTAGCGTTTCTTCTGGTGCATTTGAGGGGCTGTCCCTACAACCCCTCTTTTATCTTAACTCACAGGGTAGTAGATGTCAATCAGGTTGGGGTGATGCAATCTCTCTCTCAACCAGCCCACTTTGCCCGAGGGCCTGCACATAGCATAGTCCCCAATCCACAAACGTTGTCTCCAGGAGACAATGGTCATGTCTCTCTCTCATTTCCTGGGTCCTCTGACCCAACCCAATAATGCTCTTGCGATTCTCACAAAGGAGGGGGCTACCCCACACCCTTCGGCCCCTCAGAGCTGTGGTACATTCATAACAAAACAAAACATAACATGGATTTTTTTTTCTGGGGCATTTGTAGTCAGCCTCCAGTATTAAGTAGCTAGCTAATTCTAGCATTTGTAACCCTCATATTGAGAAACGCTAAAGAATATTTGATCATTTGTGACTTAATTCCATTAGCTATATCACAATGCTTTTCATATCTCACTGGTATATTCCATTAACAGTATCATAATACTGACTGCATTAGATGGACTCCTAAACACAACGTCGTCGTACTTCAGCAGTGCTTTGGAGAATTATAGTTCATTGTAGCCCCTGGTATATTTGTGATGAGTGAAGCGATGATATTTAGAAGCCTGAAACATGAACCCGAGACACCTTGAATAGAAATTCGACAGGTGGGCAACAACCAGGCTAAGGCAATTGACTCTTTAAAAATTGAGGCTGCTTGAATAAGATTTTATTCTTTTTAAACACGGGAGATAAAGGAGGCCAAGGACTACCAGCTTAAAAAAATGGACGTGCTTTTCCAGAGCTGCTTGTGGTACCAGATAAGCAGAAATATCTCTGTAGAAACCTTCCCGTTCAACCATGGAAAAGGGCATCTCCCAAAAGATGACATCTCTAACCCATGAATGGACTGCATCCCATTGTGTGACCCCTCCCACCCAAAACCTCCCTTCCTCAATCATGTAAAATCAGAACACACAGTTGTATATTTAATATTTAAGTAATATTTGAGTAAGCTTGTATATGTATATATTAGTTGATTAAGCATTCTTGTTTGTTTAAATAATTCATTATGAGTTATATGTATAAATATGTGATACGTGTTCACTTAAAGTAAACACAAAGTTCGAGCCACATTTTTGACTTCCAAGTTTTCCTTTGAATTAGTTTAATATTTTGAAGTAACAAAACATAACACACACCCTGAATGAGTGGACTACGTTGCAATCAGACCTCACACCACCACCCCTGCAAGTGGAACCTATTCCTGAACAATTGTATGTACATTATGAAATTGGAGCGCAGAAGTTTCAAACAAACCCAGCCCTTGTAAACAAGCAACTGACCTGTGTCCAGAACCTCGACCCCCCCCCCCCCAGACCATGCCCCTAATACAGAACCGTTGGGGCATTCACCAATCTGTCTATTGACACTCCTCCTGTGATCACTACCCTGCCTCAAGTACCCTCATCTCTGCTCCTAATTTTCCTTCCAATCAGGCTTGCTTCTAGACAGGGAACCACGCATATGATATGTGTTCAGGGAAACTCAGACTTTCACAACTAGCAAACACGAGGAAATCTGCAGATGCTGGAAATTCAAGCAGCTCACACAAGATGCTGGTGGAACGCAGCAGGCCAGGCAGCATCTAGAGGGAGAAGCACAGTCGACATTCCGGGCTGAGACAAAGGGTCTTGGCCCGAAACGTCGACAGCGCTTCTTCCTATCGATGCTGCCTGGCCTGCTGCGTTCCACCAGCATTTTGTGTGTGCTGCTTTCACAACTAGCCCCTGTTTTGATGGCCTGCCTCAGCAGTCTTTGATTTTCATTGGCACTGGTGTAAATAAAAGTCAGGGCATTCTATTGAAGACATTATTAAGCTGCCTTTGCATCCCATTGCAATTTTATACGAGTCTTGCTACATTCTTGCAAATATGCCTTGTTAACATAAACTTCCCTTCAATCTTACTAGAAAGAAGCCCAGCCCAATATGTTCTTATTATACTCTTTTCAATATCAGCATGTCAGTTGGTCCGAAGGCTCGTTCCAGTAACATTCTTCTCAATTATCTATCTTGTTGCGACAATGCTTTAGCACCAATATTGGTTTGGCTTCCAGTGGCAAGCATGTACCGTATGTTCTTCCTTTTAGAACATTGTGTTATTGAAATTGTGCTTGTGCATTTATTATTAACTATCAAAATAGCATTGATCAAATTTAAACTGAATGTCACACAGTGCATAAAGTGTGAAGACTGCAAGCACAGTCTGTTCTGGAAATCTTCCTCCAATTCATGTTGTTTAAATACATTGAGAAATTATACCCCTGGTGTCTATTCTATGATTCAGTTAAAAAAGAATTTCAGAGTTTGAAAGCTGACTGACATAATTTGTTTCATTTCTTTATTAGCAGGAAAGGAATGTAATTGTGACACCAATGTTTGAGGCCTTCAAGGGAACAATTACATTTTTCTTAAAGGCAAACAACTTCCAGATTAAGGTGGATACACATGTTTAAGTAACTTGCTGCCATTAAGTTACAAATCATGTTTTTTCAATTATAGTCATCAGATCGAGTCCCAGTATCAGCGCAAATGACAGCTAATAAGGTCCCTTAAAGGTATCAGGAATCTCTGATACTGTTGCTTTCTTCTGCTGTCCTGATAGTTCATTGCCTGTATGGAGCTGGGACGGATTATCGAATGGCTTTAATCACTAGCTTGTATAATGCTGCCTGATTGCAACTCAAGCAATGGAAAAGTTGACGCGGTGAGTCTTCAGATCCATTGCTGCTTCCCTGGAGAAGACAATAACATGGACCTTAACCTTTCCTTCTGAATTCCATTCAGTGGAACACGCACAAAATGCTGGAGGAACTCAGCAGGTCAGGCTGCATCGATGGAGAGGAATAAACAGTCATCATTTTGAGCCGAGACCCTTTATCAGGACTGGAAAGGAAGGGGTCAGAAGCCAGAATAAAAAGGTGAGGAAGGGGAAGGAGTACAAGCTAGCAGGTGGTAGGTGAGGTCAGGTGAGGGGGGAAGAGGGTGGGTGGGGGAGGGGAGTGAAGTGAGAAGCTGGGAGGTGATAGTTAGAAGAGGTAAAGGACTGAAAACGAAGGAATCTGATAGGACAGTGGAGCATGGGAGAAAGGGAAGGAGGACGGACCCCAGAAGCCGATGGGCAGGTGAGGAGAAGAAAAGGGGTAAGAGGGGAGCTAGAAAGGGGAATGGAAAAAGTGTGAAGTGGAAGAGAGAAGAAATTACTAGTAGTTAGAGAATTCAATATTCATGCCATCAGGTTGGTGACTACCCAGACAGAATATGAGGTGTTGCTCCTCCGGCCTGGGTGTGGCCTCAACATGCCTGCAGAGGAGGCCATGGACGGACATGTTGGAAAGCAGAATTAAAATGGGTGCCATGGGGAAATTCTGCCTTTTGTAGCAGATGAAATGAAGGTTCTTGACTCTCCATTGGTTGATGTTGTAGAGTGCCTGAGTGAGATGATTAAGAGGGGAACTGAGGTGTTTTATTTGATCCAGTCGGCGAAATGCATGACCACAGTTAGGCTGGAAGTCTGGAACTTCCTTAGTACCTGGGGCTTACATGCGGCAGAATTTTCTCCCTGAGGGGATAGGATGGAAAAGAAGGTGCATAGGATCTCTTCATCAGATATTGAGTATCATACTTGGCAAATAGGATCTGGAGTGGTTTGTGCATTTCAGCTTGTTCCATCATTGGAAGGATGTGGAGGTTTTAGAAAGAGTGCAGAAGAGGTTCACCAAGACGTTGGCTGGATTAGAGAGTGTTAGTTATTAGGAGAGATTACACAAATATGAATTGTTTTTTTTTGAAGCACTAGAGGCTGAGGGCTGACCTATTAGGAGTATTAAAAAATTACAAGAAGTCTAGACAGGGTTCACATTTTCCCAGGGTGTGAATGCCAAATACTAAGGTCTTTAAGGTGGGGGGGCGGGAGAGAAAGTTTGAGGGAGATTTACTGGTTAAGCTTGCTGTTACGTAAAGTGAGGGAAATGCCTGGAATACAGGAGAGGTGGTGGGAGTAGAAATGATGGCAGAATTCAAAAGACATTAAGGCAGGCACATGAATAGACAGGAAAAGAAGGGATATGGATCACAAGCAGGTAGGTGGGATTAGTTTAATATGGTATCACGGTTAATATAAGTGGGGTGAAGGGCCGGGTCCTGTGCTGCACTAGTCTATGCGTGTGTGTAATGGAAGTAATAAGCAGACAGTTAAAATGAATAAACTCAAGGAGGAAAGAGCAGAGTAGTATGGTCACAGATTTAAATAGCAAAGCAAATGTGGAGCAGAAACCTGCCGAGTACTAGCCTGTTTCTATACCATGTAATCTATGTAATTCTATATGCAATTCTATGTAAATATTAGTCTAATATGGCATGTGTAATACATACTGCTACAATCTAATTTTTCATTAAACACCTGCCGGGCCTTTATTCTGGTTTGATGAAGAGGTATTTATATGAAAGGCGGGTGACAAGAGAAATGCCTTCCCTTTTTGCTAGAAGAATTGGTCTTTGTGTCTTGGTTTAAATGATGTAATGTATCACACAACACCTGGAGTGGACATAGACAGGAGAACATTAATAGAAAATATGCTTCATTCTCTCAGATGTCAAGCCAAAAATTCTGATGTACCTGGAGGCCAGGTAAAAGGTAACACACTCCAGGGCTGCTGTGAACATTAACCCAGAGAATTCACCTCCACCACATTCCCTCTTTGCATTTTATTTACATCTGCAAAAGCTTATTATAGTTGGCTTTGTAAACACTTTAGGCAAGAAGTTTCGTGTTTTTATTAATTACTGCCACAACATTTAAGAAACTAACATATTTACAGAGCTTCAACATCATGGATGGAAATTTAATTAAATTAAATAATCTTTTAATTGGAAAAGATTACCACTTCATTCTGGTGGGCAGTTGACAAGGGTTTTGATACCATTCAAATATCAAGTTGGGAAATGCTACAGATTGTTCAGACTGCAGGTTAATTGGCGAAAGATTAAGTAACCAAGCGGTCGGAGCAGACTTGATGGACTGAATGGCCTAATTCTACTCCTATGTCTTATGGTCCAAGATGGCTGGTGGGAAATAATAAGAAGTTGCAAAAGTACTGACATCATTCAATCTCTGAATGTATGTAGCTTCAAATACTGGGGTGTTCTTGGTTTTATTTAGTCTTGACTTGCAAAAATTGGAAAGAAATTTCACTCAGATATTAACTAGCTGGAATGAAATACAAGTCATTCCCATCTTAAAACAGCATCAGATTTATGTACAACCCATATGTACAAACGAGAATTTGGGAGACCAGTGATATGCCAATGCTGTAGGGCTGCAGGCATCTTCCACTGTGTGGGACCTTAGCTCATCACCACATTTCTAACTCACCTGGGGAGGACGTGGAAGCTAATTGAAAGTCATTTCTTAACATAGGCATGCTGCAGGTCATATATCATATTAAAGTTAGGACAGATCTCCTTTATAGAGCACTTCTTCTGAAAACTAGTCTCAGTGCAAAGTATTGTCATCTCACAGTAACAAAAGGAGAGCATTAAAACAGAATTAATATTGATTCTCATGAGCAGATTTAGTGTCAGCCTTGAATTGTTTTGGGCTCAGTTCTCGACCTACTTTGAAACCTTGTCTTGATCCTAGATTTGGATACTCCAGCATTTGGGTCCAAACCATCCTCACCAAGGACTCTTACCTTTAAAGTAAAGTCTCATTTCCTGAAGATACATTGATTCTGTCAGTGATTCTGTCCTCTCTTCAGTCATCTGGTGAATGGCTTTAGAAATGTTCCTGCAGATACTGAGGGCTTGTACCTCTTTCCTTTAATTGAGGTTCTGAAAATCATCCAGCATTGGTGCCTTTGATACTGACCTGGTACTGGTAAACATCTTATTAGTATGCTTAAGTTCTGTATTTGGCACTAAATGGTAAGGATATCCCAATCCTCAATACTGAACTCCTCTGGCAAAACCTAGAGCACCAATATAACTTTCTTTCAAAACCACAGAGCAGTCGTAACAGGACCCCCCTCCCACATGGTCAGCCTGATGGCCGTGGCTGCTCGGAGAGACAATGATGATAGTCGTGGATGAGAGCCAGATCCAAAATGTCCCTTTTCTAAACCCAGCACCATTCCTCAGGCATTCCCAGTCCACAAGAAACTGACAAAAACCTCAAATAGCACATGAATCCAGCATTCTTCTCACTGTGAAGACCTGTTCCCCATCGGCAAACCTGGGCAATGGCGGAACTGTTGGTGGTGGGGCTAAAGGGCTGGTGTTCATAGGTTTTAATTTGGAAATGTGGAAAGTGGGATAGATCTTGAGGGTTTGGGGGAGCTGCCACTGGGTTTACTTTCCTGAGAATCTTGAATTTGGGGACCAATTTCCTGGACTCCACTCAGATAGGCAAATCCTAAATCAACAGCCAAACTTGTGCCCAGGCTGCGAGACTGGTCCCTGTCTTCTCTTGCGGTTAGCCTTTATTTCAGCCTTCCAGGTAGAAGCTAACAAAATCTTCCTTGCCCTAGTCCATTTCTCCTGACAGCACTACACTAGATCTTCAGCCACAGGATCCCCAACCTTGACCTCCCGCTCAGTGAAGAGTGGTGGAGATCACTCAAAATGGCATTTGAAATGGGACAGACATCCTGTGCAATGGACACCGTAAAGTATTGTGGGCGAACTCTGCCCACATCAAATGGTCACACGCTCATTCAGTCTTTCAGAAGCAAGGCACCTTAGGGTCTGTTCCAAACCTTGGTTCTGCCCCTTGGCCTGGCCGTTGGACTATGGGTGAAACCCAGAGGAAAGATTCGCTGTTGCCCCAATCAGTTTACTGAATGGCTTCCAAAAATGTGACATGAATTGTGGACCATGATAGACACAATGCCCACTACAAAACCATGGACCTTGAAGACCCTTGCAGGACAATGTAGGCCATCTCCGCTGCAGATGGGAGGCCGTGCAATGTAATGAATTATGCAGACTTCAAAAATCAAATACCACCATAATAACAGTTCTACCCCTTGGAAGGAGGAGGACCCGTGACAAAGTCCTTGGAGATGTGAGCCCCTGGTCTGTCTGGAACAGGCAGAGGGTGAAGGAGCCTTTGAGAATGAGTATGGTGCTCCTTGTTCCAGGTGCACACCCTACATGCCTACACATATTGATGGACCTCTCTTGCCACTCCAGGCCACCAATATCTTTTCTTAATAAATTCGAGGTTCTGGCAATCCCCTGGGTGACTGGTCATTCCTGATACATGTCCCTATTGAAGAACCTGAGACCAGACAGGACTAGGAAAGAACTGCCAACCTGGAGGGCCATTCTGAGGAACCTCCCCTTGAGCTTGGGCCTTGTGAACAAGTGTGTTGATTCCCCAGTGAACTGGCACTATCACTTTGGCTTGCGGCAAAATGGTGATAGGCTGCTCTTCTTGTTCAGGTTTGTCAAACTGACGAGACAATGCATCTTGCTACAAGTTCTTTTAATCCTGTGGATAGGTCAGGCTGAAACTGAAACGGTTAAAAAAAAGAGACCACCTGACCTGCGTGGAGTTCAGTCTCTCAGCCTCCTGAATATAGGCCAGGTTCTTGTGGTCTGTCTGTACAATAAAAGGGTTCTTGGCCCCCTCAATGCAATGACACCAGTTCTCCAAAGCCAACTTGACTGTGAGCAGCTCTCTATTTCCAATGTTGTAGTTCACCTTTGCTGGGGTTAGCCTTCTGGAAAAGAACACACATTAATTCAGTTTCTTGTCCAAAGGTGTCCGTTGAGACAACACTGCACCCACTCTGACATCTAAGGCATTCACCTCCATAGTGAAGGGAAGGTCCAGGGTTAGGTATGACCAAAATGGGCTCTTTTGTGAACCGCTGTTCAAGCTCTGTAAAAGCAGCCTCCACTTCGATAGTCCAAACAGAAACCCTGTGGATCTTTTGACTCGTGTTGTCAGTAGAGCCACCACTGAGCTAAAGTTTCTGATGAGCTTTCAATAAAAGCTAGCAAATCCCAGGAATCATTGGACTTGTTTCACACCGGAAGGTTGTAGCCCATCTCTGACTGCCTGAGTCTTACTAGGGTCTATCTTGAGATAATGAAACCCAAAAATGAAATGGTGGTTTTGTGAAATTCAGACTTCTCCAGTTTGACATAAAGTCCACGATCACGAAGCATCTTTAGAGTATCTCTGACATAAATGACATGTTCTTCCATGGACGTCAAGAAAATTAGGATGTCATCGAAATGATGAAGGCATACTTATGGCTAGCATCCCAGAGCACATAACTTATAAAGGCCTGGAAAACTGCTGGCATGTTCACCAGGTCGATGGATATGACCAGGTACTCATAATGCCCTGTCGGTGTGTTGAATACCATCTTCCACTTGTCACCCTCCTTTATGCCAACCAGACTGTACACCCTCCGCAAGTCCAGCTTCGAGAATACTCTTGCCCCTTGGAGAATGCCAAAGGCCACGTTCTGAGAGGAAGGTGATAACGATTCCTGATTGTTATGCGATTTAGCCCTCCATAATCAATACATGGTTGTAGGCTCCAATCCTTTTACTGTGCGAAGAAGAAGCTAGCTCTGGCTGGAGAGGTGAAGGGCCGAATGAATCCCAGGGCAGCAGTGGCCTTTATGTATCCCTCCATAGTGCTTCTCTCCAGGCCTGAGAGCAGGCGTAATCAACCCAGCGGAGGACAAGTACCAGGTCGTAGATCCATTGCACGGTCGTGGGGTCGGTGTGGTGGAAGAGTCGAGGCCTTTCCCTTGCTGAAGATTTATTCCAGATCCTGTACATGGAAGGGATTTCTACTGGCTTAGGTGCTGCAATTACCCTAGAACCTTCCCCCCCCCCCGAGGATGACTCCTGAGGCTCCTTAGGTAGCAGGGGTGATGTGACACAACCTAGCGTCTCTTCCATAAGTTCACAAGAGTCCTTAGTGATAACAGAGGCCAAATCACAGTCCAAATCCTCGTCCGCACCCTCAGACATCGGTGTAAGGCACAACAAATGGTCTTTGTGCTCCTGGGACTAGGCTCCAGAGGTCTCCGTTTTGGAGCCTTCCCTTTAGATGGAACCTGGCGACTGGATCCCTTTGGCTTAGCTACTAGAGTTTCAGACTGCTTGGGTTTAGAGATTGAGTTCCAATGCAGCCCTGACTGGACAGGGTGGGACTGTGAGCTGGAGCTGGCTTGTCTGCCTTTGAATGCAGGACCGGGTTTCCTGAAGCTCCAGCTTATCCTTAGCAGAAGTAGCCCCTTATTGGGAGAGTCTGGAGGTCAGAACACCCAGCCAAAAACATACCTTCTTGCAGCAACTGGAACATGCAATGATCATTCCTTCCTTCCAGTCCACGGAAGGGTTATGCTGGGGTAGCCCGAGGATCAGGGGTCCATGAGGAGACTAAAGGTACAGAGACTAATGTTCTCTGCATGATCCTCTAGCCTTATCTGCTAGACTGACATCTGCTCCCGGATCTGCCTGGAACCAAGCGATGTCCGTCTGGGACAGTTGCGGCCTTGGGCTGGCTCAATTACTGCAGCAGTACGTTGAGCCGACAGGCAGTCCCCAAATCCAGGGAATTCCCAGCTGCCCCAGAGTCCAAAAAAACATGCACCTCTCATCAGTTTATACCCCTGGAGATCTCCTTCCTCAGTGTGACACCATAATCTGTGAGGTTGGGGTAATGACTGCCACCGTCAGTCCTCCCAACACCAGATGGTCTTAACAGTTCTCTGAATAGCTGCAGCTTCAGTTATTTGGTCCACGGGTGATCCTGCAGTTATAGCAACAACCTCAACTCTGAGGCTGGAACCTCTCATTGGCAGAGATTCTTATGCGGCCGATTTGCGCAGGGTCAACAGGAACCTGAGCAGGAGACATGGTCTGAGATTGGGGAGTGGAACTACAAAGCATTGAGGCCAGTCTTGGGCTAGCCCACTTCGTCCTCTTGACGTAGTCTCACTCACGCCCTCCAGATGATTATTGAGATGAATGTATTGATTAATCAGAACTCTAAGTCATCTGCTGACTCTCCCAAGATGAGGACATCCTTCAGTTTTTTCTCAGAATTCGTGGTAGTATAGAAAGGTCAAAGCCTCCCCGTTCCAGCCACCCTCTTGGGCCAAGGTCTGAAAATCGATAGCAGAGTTGGCCACTGAACTTCCGCTCTGTTGAATCTTCATCAGATGGTCCAAGCCTAGGCTGGCTCCAGCAGGGCAATGGAACATCTTCCTCAGGGTAGCCATGAATTCTTCTGAAACTGAATAAACATCCTACCTTCATTCCCAATGCATGGTGGTGGCCCAGGCCAGGGCTCTTCCTGCTGGAAGAGAAATAACGAAGGCCACTTTTCCATGCTCCAAAGGGAAGCAGGATGGCTGGAGTTCGAACACTAATGAGCCTTGAATGAAGAAGCTGTGGCAACAGTTTGAGTCACAGTCAAATCTCTCCAGGGTTGGAAGATGTACTGGCTCCCTAGTAGGACCGACTGGTTCTTCGGAGCAACTCTAACTTCCTCCTTGCAAGAGTTGAACAATGGCTACCTAGAGGTCATGTATTTCCAGGCTCTATCAGGAAATTTTTTCACTGTGGCTGGTTGTAGACTGGGGTATCCCACTGATTCCATAGTGGCTCAATCGTACTGTGTTGAGAGTCCTTGACAAGGGTGGTTTGGAACCAAATACTGGAGAATCTGAGGCTAAGATCAAGACACGGTATCAAACTGTATTGAGAACGGAGCACAAGAGAAACACTAGACGACGTCACTAGTGGGATTATGATTGAGACCGAAGCTCAGTTCAGGTGCTCTTTAAATACTCAATCCTTGGTGCCTGGAACATGATTGCTAATTAGTAAGAAAGTCCTGAATCTTTAAAGGGGCCACACCAGCTAGCCAAGTTCTGGAAAGTTATAGCGTCTAATCCCCGGAAGCTAGCGCGGTTGAGTGCCCGTCATAACAAGAACATTACCTCCAGGTCGTGGGATCAACTCGAAAGGGTGAGCGTAATACTTTGTTCCTCTGGTTCTTTTAATATTTTACTGGAGCGTCTGAGAATAGCACAGGCATACTCTTGTATCCTGATGCAGTGTTTTGACCTGAATCATTGACATTTCCTTTCCCCTTCTGCTTCACCCACTGTCTTCCTCCAGCAGATTGTTTGATGCTCCTGATTCAGGCACCTGCAGTCTCTTGTGTCTGGATTCTAGCATGCTTGATTCAGACGCGGTAAACATCTTGGCCATTATGTCTTGGTTCCACACTAGAGACTGGGTGACTATGACATCCCCTTCCTCACAACTCCCAGTATCTCAGAAACAGAGAATGGTTCCAGCATAGATGGAGGCTGCACTAGCCCTGTGTAAGAGTAGCTCAGCTGGTCCCATTCCCCTTCCTCCTCCTCATACCCTTGCAAATTCTTTCTTCACTAATATACTTTGTAGCTTCCTGCAATTGAATGTCTCCATTAATCCCAACAGTGCATACCTACTTATAATCACCTTCTGCTTAAAAAATGCTTTTCCTCATGTTACTTTTAGCATCTTTGTCCATTATCATCATTCGATACCCACTGGTTTCTGAACCTTCTATCAATAGAAATATTTTCTCTCTGCTTCTACCCATCACTGTTTAAAATAGCTGGGATCAGATCCTCTTGCAACCCATGGCATAAACTCATCAAAAGGGCTGGTTCCATTCTTGGCTACATCCCACACTCTTTCGAGTTAGTGGTAGAGAGGAAGTCACTAAACAAACTGTTATTCATTATGGACAATCAGGCACCTCCTCTCCATGACCAACTGAATAAGCAGCAGAGTACCCTTTCGAAGAGATTCATTCAGCTCCGCTATCACAAGGATCGTTACAGAAAATCTTTCCTACCAAATGCAATAAGCATAGACAACTGTTCATTTCTATGTGTCAGGAGAACACATATCATAGTACAATAGTCTCTGTTTTAATTATTTCATACATTATTACTGCACATTATTGAATATTGGTACATTATTATTGGTACATTATTATTATTCTGTACTTTCTTATTAATTAAGTTTGTACACTGCCAAGTGAGTCTAAATGTTGTTGCTGTAATGAAAGAACATCCCACTCAGGACCTATAAAGTCCTTACTATTTGATTTCAAAAACAACCCAAGTTTCTCCAATAAATCAACATAGCTAAAGTCCTCTTTTGTGGAATAACACTAGTAGATCTCATCTGCAGTTTCTCATGGAGTAAGCCAAGTTTATTACGCTGGAGCAGGATAAATGTGATTCTATGTTTCCACTCTGTCCCAGTTGCTCAGGATCCCTGCCTGAATTGAGTGCTACTCTCATAGAGCCAAGGGGAACAGCCCTTCAGCCCAACTCATCCTTGCCAGTCAAGATACCCATTTAACATAGTTTGACCCACATCCCTCTAAGCCTTTCCTATCTTTGCACTTGTCCAATGTCATTTTAAATTCTATCAACCTTTCACATCTTATCTAAAGTGTAGTGCCCAGAACTGCAGACTGCATTTGTGGCTGAAAGGGTGTTTTACCTGAGCTCAGTGTGACATCCTTGCTCAAAGTTCAGGATTCTGTATGTTAATTTGTTTCCAACAGGTGTGATGCAGCAAGCTGGTGTTCACCACTTGGATTTTCTGTAATGACATGGTTAGTAGGGTGGACTTGATCCCTTTTTCTGACTGTGGGGTAACACGAAGGTGAGTCATATGGTTTAACCTGAGTCCAGTGTTTCCACTGGCTGCCTCGCCGGTCGGTACACAAACACAGATGTAATTTGTTCAACATATCACCTGGGAGCAAACCATGCCTTTTCAGACAGCTCCCTATCATGACGGTCTCACAGCTGTGGGAGGATTATCTTCTCTCCCTCTGGCTCTCTCTGATCAGCAATATGTTGCTGCTGTTTTACTCACTCCCTGAACACTTTAAGCTGGTTACAGAGCTTCTTTCATACAGGATAATTTTATCCCTACAAGTTCCTAGTTCTTCACAACCTTCAATCACATCAGTAACTCGTAGGGGCTCAGACACAGCATGCAGTTTGGGGTTGCTCACAATCTCATTAGGATTCCCGGCAATGCATCAACCCATGTCTTTCTCTTCTCTATTATAGCTATTTTGCTTGTTCAGTTCATCCTTTCTGCCACTCCTGACCTCTGAGGGTAGCAGGACACGTGGAATCATTGTCAAATCCCTAACAGCTTGCACAGTTCCTTCATCACTTTTGTTGTGAAATATGCTGCCTGATTCAAGTCCATCTGGGCTGGGGTTCCCCACCTGGGGAGGGTTTCCCCCACAATCACTCTTGGGAAAGCCCCTACCATCAGGTGAAGCGGTCTGTGATCACCAGAGTGTAGCTTCTCTCCCTGCTTTTTGCCAGGGGCCCCTTGAAGTCTGTCTGGATGTTTGCCCAGGGCCCTCTTGTCAATGGCTGGTTTGCCAGCTCAACCTTTATGCCCATATCGGGATTATGCTGGGCACAAATAATACAACAGTGACAGAATCTCTCAACCTCCCTGGCCACCACCAGTCCTGCCGAAGGGTCATGATCATGCTGTGCCTTCCATTGCCCCATGAAATAATTTCAGTCGTGTCTGCCTAATACATGGTGGTGCCTCCCTTTGAGTACCACTTCATCTGGACCCTCCTTTGCTCCCTCACTCCTCCGTTTCTCCTTCTCTTCTGCCTCCACCTCTTCATATAATTTTACTAAACTGGCTCCAGTAGTTTCTCTCTGCACACTTGCAGTTCCAGTCGCCTCTTGTTCTTCTGCTGCCCTTTGTGCCCTGATGTCTGGCCACCAATTCCCTTTCTGTTCCTTACTCTCCCCTTTTCAGTTAGCCTTTACCTTAATCACTTCAACCTTGGCTGGCGGCCTCACTGCTTCCAGCAGTTCGCGTATGAGGTGCCCGTGCTGAATACCTGCCCTCATTGAGGCTACAAAGCCTTGTCACGCCCACACCATCAGATGATCATTCACCACCCCAAAGGCGTACCTACTGTCTGTATATATATTTACTTACCTGCCCTTACTGTATCAGAGACACCAGTTCCGCCACCTGAAATGGGCAACCTCCTGGCAGTGCACCTGCAGCTAATTCTTCACCTGTTTCCTTCACCACAGCCGCATCCAGTTTCCCATCTGGGTACCTCCAAGACCCATCCATAAAAATTTCCTCTGCTTCTGCCTCCAGAGCTGTTGCCCTCAGACCGATATCTTCCTTCTGCTCTATTTCCATTTGGCACACATGTGCCTCCTCCTCTGTTAGGGTGGTGCTCAAGGGACTCATTCCAGTGTCCCTTGCTATTGTCACTAACTTGCCTTTGGGATGAGAACTGTCTCCCAAGCTGCTCTCAGCCTCCCTGTGTTCAGGAGCTCTTACAGTGACTTGGGGAGTGTGTAGCATGAGTTGTCCCATCACGACAGGTTGGCTTACTTGCTCTGCCCATACTGCACAGTGTAATGCTCCTTACACAGCGGGGAAGTCCCGCTACAACAAGTGCCTGCTCTGTTGAATAATGTGCCACTGCTCCCCATGGGCCTGCACCCTCCCACATTGCTGCAGTAAGGGTGAAGGGGGCAAGCTGCATCATGTAACCCTGGCACAGGTGCAGAGGCCACAGCTTTCTAGATACAGTATCTGTAAAAGCCCTTTTCTCATCCGACCTCCGCTTTACTTCCTCCAGAGGGGATTTCCATCCCTTGATCAAGGCCTGTACTGGTGCCACTCGCACTGAGAACCCTGATAATGATATCACAGCAGTAATTGAATAGACCCACTACCTTCCTCAACCCCCTTACAATGACTGGGTAGGGCATGAAGCTGATTGCAGAACATCTATCATCTGACATGTCCTTTCTCCCCTGCAAAATTACGTATCCTAGATACTGTACAATTTGTTTCCCCATCAGAGCCTTGTTTGGGCTGATTTTAAACTCCTCGTCCTGCAATATTTCTAAAACACTGGCTATCTCCCCTAAATAACCTGCAGATCATCTACGTATTATTATGTGGTTGAGCAGTCAGTTGTTAAATTGAGCATTCCTAAAGTCTGTACTGTGACCTTTTGAAAAACAGCCAGGCTAATCTGCAATCCCCAGGGGGAGTCTGGTCCATGTATACTGCACCCCACCCAGGGAGAAGGCAAATGTGTCTTGGGACTTTTGTGCTAATGGAAGCCCCCAAATTCCATTAGTAATTTTCTGGAGACAGGGCATTCAGTGTCATGGCAGGGCTGGCCACAATGGGATACCATTCAGTCTGGTCTTATTGAGGGTGGTATAGTCTATCATCGACCAATATGATCCATCTATTTTCTCTACTGGCTATAAAGAGTTAGTGTGGTTGACAAGGCCTTTGACAAAGTTCCACATGGAAGGTTAGTTAGGAAGGTTCAATCGTTAGGTATTAATATTGAAGTAGTAAAATGGATTTAACAGTGGCTGGATGGGAGATGCCAGAGAGTAGTGGTGGATAACTGTTTGTCAGGTTGGAGGCTGGTGACTAGTGGTGTGCCTCGGGGATCTGTACTGGGTCCAGTGTTGTTTGTCATATACATTAATGATCTGGATGATGGGGTGGTAAATTGGATTAGTAAGTATGCAGATGATACTAAGATAGGTGGTGTTGTGGATAATAAAGTAGATTTTCAGAGCTTGCAGAGAGACTTAGGCCAGTTAGAAGAGTGGGCTGTAAGATGGCAGATGGAGTTTAATGCTGATAAGTGTGAGGTGCTACATTTTGGTAGGAATAATCAAAATAGGACATACATGGTAAATGGTAGGGCATTGAGGAATGCAGTAGAACAGAGTGATCTAGGAATAATGGTGCATAGTTCCCTGAAGGTGGAATCTCATGTGGATAGGGTGCTGAAGAAAGCTTTTGGTATGCTGGCCTTTATAAATCAGAGCATTGAGTATAGGAGTTGGGATGTAATGTTAAAATTGTACAAGGCATTGGTAAGGCCAAATTTGGAGTATTGTGTACCATTCTAGTCACCGAGTTATAGGAAAGATGTCGACAAAATAGAGAGAGTACAGAGGAGATTTACTAGAATGATACCTGGGTTTCAGCACCTAAGCTACAGAGAAAGGTTGAACAAGCTAGGTTTTTATTCTTTGGAGCGCAGAAGGTTGAGGGAGGACTTGATAGAGGTATTTAAAATTATGAGGGGGATAGATAGAGTTGACATGGATAGGCTTTTTCCATTGACAGTAGGATAGATTCAAACAAGAGGCCATGAGTTGAGAGTTAGGGGGCAAAAGTTTAAGGGTAACATGAGGGGGAATTTCTTTACTCAGAGAGTGGTAGCTGTGTGGAACGAGCTTCTAGTAGAAGTGGTAGAGGCAGGTTTGATATTGTCATTTAAAAAAAATTTGGGTAGGTATATGGACAGGAAAGAAATGGAGGGTTATGGGCTGAGTGCAGGTCAGTGGGACTAGGTGAGAGTAAGCGTTCGGCACGGACTAGAAGGGCTGAGATGGCCTGTTTCCGTGCTGTAATTGTTATATGGTTATATGGTTAAGATCTCTCTTGGTATCCCCTGGTGTTTTAGTTCCTTCACTATACTCTGGACAACTGTTAGTGCATCAGCTTTTATGGGATATGTTTATGGAGTTTATACAGATTCCCCCCTTTAACTGGGCTTATCATCACATGACCAAGATCTTGCTTGTATCTAGCCCATAACTCTGGGAACTGCTGTCAAGGTAACACACAGACACTATCCTGACTCCAGTCCCTAATGATCAGAGTGGCTGTGGCTATGCAGGCTAGGTTGTGTCTCTATTGGTTGCAGGTGTTCGCTGCCCCTAACTTGTCCATGTTATTTTTCCCTTTCCGAAGTATATAACAATTTCTGTTATATACACGCATTCCACCAATTTCGAGGATCTGTGACTCACTCATTGCTGCTTTCACTGTTCTTTTCCCTACACCCATAATTTAAATAGTCCACTGGCAAGGGTAGGTCAGTTAATGATGCTGATACCCCTGTGTCCACTAACATACCATGTTGCCAGTCACCTGACAATGCTGTTGTGTACATCCGTGCATCAGCAGAGCTGACAATGGGTGCTACCGCCAACCATTTGCCTGAACTCAAGGCTGCCCTTACCAGCTCTATAATCTGCTCAGCAGTCTGATTGGGCACAGGGGGATCTGTCAGTGTTGGGGACACGTTCTGTTGTGGTCTCTACATGTCTCGGTCGGTGACTCTCCCCCCCCTCACATTAGGACAGTGTCTTCATCCTCGACTTGGGAGACCACAGCTGTCACATATTATCTCCTCTGCCCTTCTATGTCTAGTGAGGCAGTCCCTTGCTATGTGCCTTGGTTGGTGGAAAACAAAACAAGATCCTTGTGTCTTCACAGCAACTACATCTGCTACAGCCACTATATATCCCCTCTCCCCTCTCTTTCCATCTATTTCCAGGAGACTAGATTGCCCAGGACTGAGCATTCTTCAGAGGCCTGGTATTTTCCCTCTGCATTGTCCACAGCAGGTTCATCAGGCTTCTGAACAAGTGACATTATCATTCCCCTGTTGCTCTCACCTCCTCCAAATCATTGCCTCACTTCCTCAAAGTTTCGCTGGCTTTCCTCATTGCTGGAATTCACACTAGTTGCCCATGTTCCATCCTGCACCCCTGGAATCATACTGCCCCACGTATTTCTCAGATATTTAGCTTTAACCAATATGCGTATGTCTTCAGAGTGCCCCTGGTGGATTACATCATTTCTTCTAACATAACCTAAAATTCTGTATTGCCACACAAGTTCAGATAGAATGCTCTGCTTTTCCCCGGGGGCGAAAGGCCAGTGGATGCTGGTGATGAGTGTGAGTGGCTGGCTGGGATCATCGGGGTTCTGAGCTTGTCGTTCCCTGGTCTCTATAGGTTCCGACAGGCAATACTGAGTACAACCTCTCCTGTTTGTGGGCACTTCCCCATTTGTCGATGCTTTGGTCCATCCTTCCTAATTTATCTCATTGCCTTCCTCAGCAGATATTCACATGAGCACCCACCTGATGGGACTTATCTCATTTACCTCTCAGTCTGCCCAGATCCCTAACTAATTCATTTTTGTACTGTTCTAATTGCTCGACCTGTTTTTCACCTATCCCTCTCTCTCACTCTCTCCATCAGTCTTCTACCTGTTCCTTCAATCTGTCCAGCTCAACTTTTACCCCTTCATGCTGTTTTCTGTACTCATCCTTTTCCTTCTGTAGCTCGGTGATTTGCACACAATGATTCCAGACACTTTGTTCTCTCTGGCAAATACACATGACATAGAATGGCTGCTGCTTTATCCCCCTTCCTCTTTGATTGGCTTTTCCACCACTGTCAATGTATTCTCCAGGTTCCAGCTCTTAACTCAGCTGGCTTTGTCCATTCCCTTCTCAAGTTCTCAAACCTTCATAAATGAGTCCATGATGTTGCTGTTTCCCTTTTATATAGAAAGCTACACAGCTCTGTACTATTGTCTGTCTTAGGCTTTGAATTTCAGGTTTTCTCACACACGAGGAATTCCCTGAACGAGTATACACACACTCTGTGGCAGTATCTCTCACACTACCCCAGTGTTCTAAGTACTCATGTTATGCTTAATCTGTTACCCACCATTCGAGTATACACGGACCCTCTAGTGTCCTGAATGGTCATCAACCACCTTTCGCACCTGGCGGACCTATCTTGGCAAACTACCCAGCACTATCTGGTAGCTGGTTCCTTACACGAAACACAGAAACATATACACACCACACTTCTAGTTCAGCTCACTGCCATGTCCTTTGACACTCTGTGATCCCTTGGCCATTGGCCTAAACAGATCTAAGTATATGTACTATTCTTAAAAAAAACTCACTCCTTTAGACTACCAAAGTCACTATCCCAGAGGAGCCCCCAAATGTTGTGACTGTGATTGATGTCACTTGAGAGACACTGAGGCTAGTGATATAGGAGTCTTTATTCAGCACAACAAACAGACATCATTCTGCAGACACTCTCAGTTGAGACTCACAAAACCAAACATGCACTAAACATTGTTATCCCCTTAAGATCAAAGGTCAATTTCAATACACTCATATCCTACTTAATGCTGAGGATGCATTCCTCGGACATGAAGTGCTATGTAAATTAGCACTATTAGCACTATTCTCAGTAGCAGGAAATCATATCAAGAACACCTCTCTTTGTCTTATTGCTTCTCTCCCAGTCAGGGCCATTATTGATGAACATGGCAGATTTCAAAGAGCTGCCAACATCAACCTGGTGCTCACCAGCTTCCAAATGCCATATCACCTGCAATTTCACATCCATGCTCATGCTTTTCCTGGTTATTTTAGATGTACTACCCTCACTGGAACTTGCAGGCCCATTTCTGGACATTATGGGTGGAAAAAATGGAATAGATGGGCGAGAGAGCAAAAACATTTGCACACATTGTGCAGGCAGAGCGTGAACTACTACGTGAAAGACTGTGAGTGTTTCAGAGCGTATATAAAGTGTTGTCATTGGCTGATTGAATGTTTAGTGTAATGGTAGCCACTCTTAAGAAGTTTTAAGCGCTGTTTAGAATGAATTATTGTCATTTAAAAACATTTCAATCAAGTATTGAATAACCATGTTGTAACAAATCAGTGCTGGGCGGGGTCTGAGTGTAGTTACAATGGCATTGTTCACTTCAATACTTTTTGTCAAATGGTTCCTTTCAGATATATAGTAGAAGCACAGTGTAATTGATAAGACACCTCTGAAGGTCTAAACGCTTTTGAGAGAAACTCATTAGCACAAGTTAAAACATTTTGACAACAGAGATCCAGACCCCCAAAATTAATGTTGTCAGGGCAGTCCCTTAATACACAAATTTTGAGAGTACACAATAAATCATTGTCTAAACCTATGACCATGTTTGATAAGCTAAGTGACATCAACTGATTGGTCTGTCAGCTCGCATTCAAGTGACAATTGTGCCAGTAGTTTAGCCATGTTGCCTGGTTTAAATCAAGCCAATTAACACAATCCCATTGTCTGAACAACTGGCTCTTGCATATGTAATCTCTGAGAGTGTGGAGGAGCCTGTGCTTTTAACTTCAACATACTGCTTGCCATTTACAAAAGTAAAACTGAAGGCTAGTTGCGAGCTTCCTGAACTTATTTGCATTTACAATAAGAAATGAAGCCTGATTCTTGCTTGAACTAACATCTGCTATATTCACATAATTCCAGAACACTCCCTAAAACATGCCAAAATACTTCATGGTCTTTGGACGTCCATAGATTACAACATCAACCTCATCATTTTACCTGCAGTAGAAGTTGACTGGAATTTTGTCTGATATGATTGCCAATAATAATTGGATTAGGCAGAACTGTGTGGATTTGTAAGAGGGAGAACGTGTTTGACACCGCTGTCTCAGGTATATAACTAGAGGAATAAATAGGGGCAAACCAGTTCACTTGCTCTATTTGGGCTTCCAGGAAGTCAGTGATAATCTATCACACATACTGTAGATAATTGAACAGATAGTCTGCTGGGGCAGCAAGGTGAGAGCAGTTGATGCCAAGAAGATTGATAAACTCATTGGGAAGGCTTGTTCTGTTCTGAGGGTCGAGCTGGATTCCCTGGTGGGCGTGTCTGAGAGAAGGATGATGCAGAAGCTATGGAGCATTATGGACAATCCCTCTCACCCTCTCCTCTCATCAAACAGAGGACCACCTTTAGTAACAGACTGATTCCACCAAGGTGAACCATTGAACGCCACAGGAGATCCTTTCTCCTCCTTAAGCATGTGGTTTCATTGCACATCTGTATTTTGTACTATTACGTTTTAATGTACAAACGTTTGTACATTTTGTATTTTTTCATACCTCAATGCTTACATTTTGTTTTTTAAAAGTATGTATTTTTGACTGAGCAACTTTGCAACAACGACATCCTTTGGGATAAATAGTTTTTATCTTATCTTATCTTGATTTAGGACTCATATATAGTCATATAATCTATACTATTATAGATTGAGGATTAGCCTAAAGATAGAAAAAAAGGTTAGTTTCTGGCAAGCATGCTGTGATCAGTGGAATGTTGCAGGGAGCAGAGCTGAAGCCCACCAGTTCACAACTTGTATAATAATTTAGATGGGGTGATCAAGTGTAATATATCCAAGTCTTGTGATGATACATAACTAAGTGGCAACACAGTTTATGAGAAAGATGCAGAAAGACTTCCCCGTGATAAATGAACAGGCAAGAAGGTAACAGATGGACTATAATGTGGTAAAATGTGAGATCAAGTTTTGTCAGAAAAACAGAGTTGTGAAGTATTTTTTTACATGTTGAGAGATTAAAAGTTGTTAATGTTCAGAGTGACCTGGATATTCTTGTAAATCAATGGTCCACAATATAAATTAAATCGACAACTGTCTTTATAATGACATATATTTGAGAATATATATTAGAGACAAATGAAATTTTGCTACACATTACTGACAATGTAAAGTAAAGCATCTCTTATTTTTCTATGAACTTCTGCTTTCTTCAAGGACATGATTGTGTGAATCCTTAGGACTGTTTATTTATCCTCGCCACTGCCCCTGGTGTTAAAATTGTATCATTTAATTTATATATATTGCCGCTCCTTTTTCAATCTGATCACTTTTCATTTATTTGCAATAAATTTCACCTACCATGTGTCTGCCCATTTCATGAGTCTATGACTTCAGATGTCCATTATTGTTCTCAGTATCAGAATCAGGTTTATTATCACTGGCATGTGACGTGAAATTTGTTAACAGCAGCAGCAGTTCAATGCGATACATAATCCAGCAGAGCCAGCTGGTTGCTATATTTCCAAGGGTTTGTCATGATAAGTATTTAAGTTGTTCTTACTACACCAAATTCAGGTCATAAAGAGAAACAGTCCCAACATTGGAGCTTTAGGTTAAATTCCATTTATGGGACATCACTGTCCCTTGCATTTATTTCTGTTGAATTATTCTAGAGATGGTGATGATAAGCTGCCTCCTTGAATCACTGCTGCATCCATGGCAAAAATAGCCATTTAAGTGTTTTTATAATTTCCAGTGTTTGACCTATTGACAGTGACAAAATAAAAATTTAATTATAGATTAGGCTGATGTTTGACTTGGAAGAACTCGAATGGTCTCAAGACTTGTTACCAAGTATATCTGGGGCTGAGTACAGTTATCTTAGGGCAAATCAACCTCAGACTTGCCAAGCCCTCAGTCAGTCTTCAGAACAGTTCATTTCCCCTCTTGTTCTGTGGTACTAGGATGGCTGGGTGGCCAAAGTTGGGGAAAATTTGGAAAAAGTTTGGGGCAATGATGCAACCTTTCTTCACCCTAATCTGCACTATAGTTTTGACTTTGGTTATAATTTTGATCTTGATGGACTCACTGTTTAGACTCGGTTTGTATTCCATCATGTAGAATAAAGATGAGCTTTAGGTGCAGCCAAATTTAAGAACAACCCTCTCAGCTGGCAGAGTAAAAGGCTCTTGTATGGTCAGAGAAGTCTACATACATATAATGGTTGACACTGTTCCCAGCACAAAGAAGGTCATGTTTCCTATGCTTCTTGATGGACCGTATCCAAACTGCAAGTTGAGGAATAACTCTTCAGCCACCAAGAAGGATCTTAGCGATGGCTTTCCATGTGACAGACAGCAAGGTGACCCATCTGTAAATTTGTCTGTCAGGTCAAGGAGAAAGTTCTGTTAACTTCACTTTTCTTACCATGGGTGCTCTCCGATTTACTGAGTATTTCAGTCATTTCCTGTTTTTGTTTCAGATTTATAGTATGTGCAGTTTTTCTTATGTTCACTGAGGCTTGTCTTCTTTCTTAAAGACGGTCAAGAATTGTGGCTTCTCTGAGGGCATCAGCAGACACTTCCTAAAAGGGAGAGGAGTGGCTGTGAAAAGTGCTGAGCAAGGATGGAGTGTAAGCTTTGCACAATGCATCCACTGAGATGGAGGGAGACATTGATCAGCTAACACAAAGCAGCAACAATTTGGCAACTGAAACTCTTCCTAAAGTTAACCAATTGTAGTTTTATAGTGGAGGTCTTCAGCTGATATGTACAGTATATAACCAGAGAAATTTATGCCCTTTTTAGGCATAAATGGAGAATGCTTATTAGCTTTTTTCATTAATATGGGGAACAACACACTTCCAGACAGAAATACCTGCAGTCATAGCTTAGAAGACTTAAGAGCAACTCCAAAAACCTGTAAGTTTTATTTTGATCTTCTAATAGTTCCCACTGTGGCCTTCCAGTAGTCTTCTTACAATTTGAATGGGCCTAATTTTTTTTAAAAAAATAAGTACTTTTGAAGATGTGAGAGCAACACATCAAATTTTGAATGCTAGTTAATTAATTGAAACCTTTGCATGAAATAAGGATCAAGTACAATGGGGAAGCAGGCTACACAACTTATGAATTCTGTACCTTCAAATAAAAATATTTTGCTGCCTTGAGATTTTATTTGGTCTTACAAGCACTTGCAGGTACAAGTGCAACAAAACTAAAAAGGATTACGATTCAGGAAATCATCTTGGGTTAAGAGCCACATCAGATAATCAGAAAACCTTTTAAAAATTAATGTTCTTCAACATGATGCCATTGCATTTACTTCTAAGTCTTTCATTTCATGAAAACTGATAGCTCTGGTCAGTGGATGTGAGACACGGTTCATTGTCTAACTACTCTATCTGCACTGCCTGTGGCTATGGATAAATTGGTGACATTAAGCAGCTCTCTGGGTTTCTGCTATCTTACATAAAAGAGTGTGTAACTTTGCTATGACCATCTGTAATTAAATATGCCTTTTTAAAAAATCTAAACTTTCATCTTGCACTGGGACATTGAAAGTTACTTAAGGCTCATTAAAATTAGGTAATAGATGAAATAAGTATGGAGTCTCGACATATTGACTGTTTTCACTTCACTGAAAATCATGGTGTACAAACTAGTAATTAAAGCCACCTACTTTTGGTGCTCTAAACTTGTATTGCATCACCTGCTGATGTCCAGTTAGATTACCAGCAAAGGCCCAAGAAGGTGGACAAAATGGTTGGCAAATGTGTTTGACACAGAGTTCAGTGATGACTCAAGTGCAGAAGGAGAGACGCAGACCCAGAATGACCAGTTCACTGAGTTTTACTAAGAGCTGTACAGAACAAAAGGAAAACAATAAATGATTGGTCAACAGGGCCACTAAGTAAAACTCTCAAACTAAAAACTAACATAAAAACACAAAATGCTGGCAGAACTCAGCAGGCCAGACAGCATCTATGGGAGGAGGTAGTGACGACGTTTCAGGCCGAAACTACTCCTCCCATAGATGCTGTCTGGCCTGCTGAGTTCTTTTTCTTTTTCAATTTTTTTATTGATTTTCATATATACATATAAAAAAAACATAACATAATAATGAGTAAATTATGAATACAATAGACTTGAAGTCACGTTGATAATAAGATAACAATATCCTATTAAACATCAGCAGAAAAAAATACCTTAATCAATCAAGTCCATATGATTATATATGAAAAAAAACAAAAATAACCATTAAAAGAAGAAAAAATTTGAAAATATGTGAAAAAAGTATATATTAAGAAAAATAAAACACTAAACTAAACTAACATGGGCAATAGTAATAGTTTACAAGTATATGATAGTGTCAAAAAAACTCCAGAACTCCATACCTGAACATGAATAAGCAGAAAGAAGGTCTGGAAAAGGCCAAATTAATTCATATGAAAATGTCGAATAAACGGTCTCCAAGTTTCTTCAAATTTAATTGATGAGTCAAAAATAGTGCTTCTAATTTTTTCCAGGCTCAAATAAGAAATAGTTTGAGAAAACCACTGAAACGTGGTAGGAGGATTTACTTCTTTCCAATTTTGTAATATAGACCTTCTGGCCATTAATGTTACAAAAGCAATCATTCGTCTGATTGAAGGGGAAAACTGATTACCATCTTCATTTGGTATGCCAAAAATTGCAGTAATAAAATGAGGTTGTAAATCTATATTCCAAATTGAGGAAATATGTCCTTCCAATAGTTATGTAAAGTGGGACATGACCAAAACATATGGGTCAATGAGGCCACTTCTGAATGACATCTGTCACATTGAGGGTTAATATGAGAATAGAATCGAGCAAGTTTATCTTTAGACATATGACCTCTATGTACAATTTTAAATTGTATTAAAGCATGTTTAGCACATATAGAAGAGGAATTAACCATTTGCAAAATTTTTTCCCATTTATCTGTTGATATATTATATCGAAGTTCTTTTTCCCATTCTTGTTTAATTCTAACTGATCCTGCTGAGTTCTGCTAGCATTTTGTGTTTTTATTTATTTCCAGCATCTGCAGATTCACTTGTGTTGCCTTTAAAAACTAACATTGTCACTGCAGTTCGAAAGCATTAACATCAAACTAAATTAATACCAAGGCTATCTAAATCACTAGGCTCCTTTCCCGGGACATGGACTAAGGTAAGCAGGAAGCGTTGTTGCTGTGTGTCTATCAAGAATTGACAAGACTAAAGCAAAAAGTAGAGAATTAAATAAAATTACAAAGAAAATCTAATTGGCTGCAGCTCCTGAGACACCAACGGCCTGTGCCCACTGGAAGTTCCGAATGAGAGACTTGCCCAGAATGTGCTAAGCCGGAACCCAAGAATGTTCCTCTGGGCCTTACCCCTCAGTGAGATTCTGGACATTGCCCTGAACGTGGAGAGATGCTGGGATGCACTGCACAGAATGCACCAGGGACCCATCCACCAAGTGGGAGGAGGTGAGGGCAGGCAACTGGAGCAAGTAGAAGGGGAGTCAGCAGCTTGAGCTGGGAAACATGGCACACGGGGTGAATCTTCACGGTGGTGGTAGGTGCAGCCTATGGGAAGCTCTGTTGATAGCATTGTCCACTATGAGTGGTCCCATGTAACATAGGGTCATCTTGTAGCTCTCTACTCTCAATGGAAGACATCTGTTTCACCAACCAGACCTTTCCCCTGGCTTGTGAGGCCTCGCCTGTCAGCAGGGCTGATCAGCCTGCTGGCCATATTGTTTCTGGGTGTACAGCAGAGAAGTCCTGGCTGTCTCCTCGTGTGCTTGTAGCACTGGACCAACTGTCCAGCAGCAGTGACTCCCATGTCAATCTCTTGGTCAGGGAAGAATGGTGGCTGGAATCCCTTTGGGCATTCAAAGGGGCACGTGCCAGTGGTCGACGACTGACTGTTATTGTGGGCAATCTCTGCCCTAGCCAGTTGGAGGTCCAGTTGTGGGGTTAGAGGAGGCAAGGAGGTGCAGAGTAGTTTGTAACTCCTGATCCACTCTCTCAGTCTGGCTTTTAGACTGGGAGGTGGAATCCTGATGAGAGGCTGGTTGTGGCTCCCAAAAGAGAACAGAAAGTCTTCCAAAAACGGTACATGTATTGTGGTCCTCGATCACACTCTATGTCCTGTGTCATCAGATCTGGCCTGAACTGCTTCAGGAGAAAAAAATTAAATGGCTACTTAGATATTGACTACATTGGAAACCTCAATTAACACAATCAGATCTGTAAGCCCTTCAATTCATATGTAAAGTAATTAGAATTATATTTTAAAGCAAATGATATACTGGAAATAGACAGTGATGTTGACAGTGAAAGTACAGATAACAATGTGATATGGAAGGGGAATCAATTATTCGCCTAACTTAAACAGGGTTTTGAACAAGAGAAAATAATTTAATGCCACTGAAAGCAAAATGTGTTTTATTAATGTGTCTGGAGGAGAAGCTAGGAAAGCTGGCAACTTCTTCCAGTAGACCCACGTGACTTCTTCCAGTTCGTCTACAAACGGCTCATTTTTTCTTCTCTTTCTTGTCTTTACAAGTTGGCTGGGGTTCTGTCGGAGTCCGTGATCTGTATCTCAAAATACAGATCTTCGCAAGCAGTGGGTCTTCAGACCGAATATGCAGCCGAGTGCTTTGCTATCAGCGGGATCGGCTGGGAGGATGTGCGTTTTTGGGGAACGGCCCCTCAGAAGACCCAGTTCCTTGCCTGTTTCATCAACTGAAGCATCATGAGAGACCGAAACATTGGGACAGCAGGAGGTGTGCTCTGCTGTCAGAATAAGCTCCTGTAGTCGAGTGAAATATCTCTCTCTCGTGAACGAGAGACTATTGCTCCTCGAGCTGGGAGACATGGAGAAGTGATGTGGAAGATTGTAACATCAGAACAGTGAGTTGCTGCTCTCCACCCTGCTTGTTGCAGGGGTGATTTCTCTCTCCCCCACTGGTGAGAAAGAGCCTCCCTGTGATACTGAATAAAGGGTCTCGGCCTGAAACGTTGACATTATGCTTTTCCACAGATGCTGCCTGACTTGCTAAGTTCCTCCAGCATTTTATGCGTGTTGCTCAGATACCAAAGTTCTGGTTTATGGACTGTAATTTTGATGGAATCTAGATCAAGGTCTCTTTGGGGGGCTTTTGCTATTGTTTGCATGGTGGGGGTGAGGGGTTTCAGTGCTTTTGCTGTTGCAAGTGGGGAGAGGGTCGATACAGTTGCTGTTTGCGCATGGGAGGGGGTTATTGGGGTTCTGATGTTTCTATCATTCATTCTTTGTGGTTTTTTGTTTCATGGATATCTGTGAAGAGTAAGAATTTCAGGTTGAATACTGCATACATTCTCTGATATTAAATTGAACCATTCGAGCCTGTTGCAAGGAACGGGGTGAACCCAAACGCAGGACACTGGCACGGAGATAGAGTCAGGATGCAGACGAGGGCGTGAGCGTGGCTGGAGCTCGACTCGGAGTATTGCTGAGCTGAACGGCAAACGGAAAGGCAGGCGGCAGGCAACACTAATCTTGACGCGGAGAGTCAGAGTTACACAGGTAAACCTCAGTACAGAAGTAAAACTTAGAATACACAATCCGAAGCGGCGGGGAACATGAATTACCACACTGGCTGAAACAACGACCTGGCAATGAGTGGATGCAAAGCCAGGGTATTTATGCTGCAGGTTTTGATGAGAATCAGATGTGCCACAATCAAAGGGAATTAGGAAAATATGGGGAATTAATGGACAGTACCCACCCTCAATGGGAGTCTCCAGGTGAACCACCAGGCTTGCCCGTATTGTCGTGATGGAAATCTCAGATGAGGGAAGTGTCCAAGATGAACGGACAGGGGATCCAGGTGCACACCTCAGGACCATATCCCTCCCAATCAAGAGGTACTGGAGACCCCTGCCTCGGCGGCGCACATCCAGTATTTGCCAGACGTTATAAGCTGGGCAATCGTCAATGACTCAGGCGAGTGGAGGAGGTTCAGCAGGAGGGCACATAGGGCTGACAGACAGGTTTTAGTTGGGAGTTGTGGAATTTGGGATGAATGCACATGGATCTGGGTAGTTTGACCACTGAGGGGTTGATGAAGCTCTTGATTTCGAATGGTCCAATGTAATGAAGGGTGAGTTTCTTGGATTCGGTTTTGAGGGGATGTCTCTTGAAGGGAGCCAAACCTTCTGACCAGGCCGATAGTTGGGCGCCGGAATCTGGTGGCGATCAGCGATACTCCGATTGTGGTCAGCGGAGCGGAGCAGGGCCGAGCGTGCATCCCTCCAGAACTTGCGGCACCGGCGGAGATGGGCCTGAACTGAAGGTACAGCAATGTCGTCTTCGCGGGTAGGAAACAGAGTGGGTCGATAGCCTAGGGAGCGTTCAAAAGGAGACACACCAGTGGCGGCGCTGACCAGGGAGTTGTGGGCATACTCCGGGATGACGAGTTACTGGCGGAAATGCAGAGCAGTGCTCCTTCCAAATCCTGATTTGCTCGCTCCGTCTGACCGTTAGTCTGTGGATAGAACCCAGAAGACAGACTTCTGCACAGCACCATCCAGAGACAGAAGCAGCTTCAGCGGCAGGTTGCTGTCAATGCAATGCTCCTCAGACAGGATGAAGAGATCATTACTCCCCAACGCCATTCGGCTCTACAATTCAACCACCAGGGGCAAGACGTGTTATAGTGCCGGCGTTAGGACTGAGCTTAAGTTACCACTCAATGAACTTTAGTAAACTATTTAAGAACTTTTTAAAAGCTATTTATTAATGCTTTTTGGGAGGGTGATTTTAGATGCATATCATATTTATACTGAGTTAAATACTGTATGTAATTAGTTTTGCAACAATAACTGTGTGGGACACTGGAAAAATGTTGAATTTCCCCTTGGGGATGAATAAAGTATCTATCTATCTACTGAAGCTCCTAGGGTTTGACAGAAGGATTTCCAGACTTGGGAGATGAACTGGGGGCCCCGGTCAGAAACGATGTCAGAGGGAATTCCATGAAGTCGGAAGACATGTTGGACAAGGATGTCGGCTGTTTCACAGGCCGTAGGGAGCTTGGGAAGGGCTATGAAGTTCATGGCTTTGGAGAAATGGTCCACCATGGTGAGTACAGCTGTGTTACCATGTGAAGGGGGTAGACCAGTGACGAAATCCAGAGCAAGGGCGGCCAGGGACAGGTAGGGGATGAAGCAGCCCAGCAGTTGGCTGATGGGAGGCTTTTCCGCGGACACAAACAGTACAGGCGGAGAGGAAGGTGCGAGTGTCAGCAACCACGGTGGGCCACCAGAAACGTCACTTCAGAAGAGAGAGAGTTTGATCGATTCCAGGATGGCAGGCGAACTGGGAAGTATGCCCCCACTGGAGAACCTGAGAACAGACAGAGTCAGGCACGAAGAGGCGAATGGGGGGTCCATCACCTGGGTCAGGTTGAGTCTGTTGGGCCTTTCTAACTACAGACTCGATCTCCCAGGTGAGGGGAGCCATGACACAGGATGGTGGAAGGTTGGTATCAGGGTTGGAAGGGGCCTCTTCGGAAACGTTTTGACGTGAGGGAGCATTTTGCTTCACGTTCTTAGAACCAGGATGGTAGGCGAGGGTGAAATTGAAACTGCTAAAAAAACAGAGCCCAATGAGCTTGGCGGGAGTTAAGGCATTTAGCTGTCTGGATGTACGCCAGGCGACGAATGGGTGTTCTGCTCCCTCCAGCCAGTGCCTCCACTCCTCCAATGCAAGATTGACAGCCAGTAACTCCCGGTTCCCTACGCCGTAGTTCCATTCAGCAGGAGATAGATGGCGAGAGGAGAAGGCCCAGGGATGGAGCGTTGGGAGAGGACCGCCCCAGCCCAGAGTCTGAGGTGACTACTTCCACAATGAACTGTGGAGAGGGGTCAGGTTGGACCAGGATGGGAGTGGAGATGAAATGCCTCTTCAGCTCTGAGAAGGCTGTGTCTGCTTTGGGGGTCCAGTGGAAGGGGGTCGCAAGAGAGAGGAGCTGAGTAAGGGGTGCTGACACCTGGCTGTAGTCCCTGATGAAGCGATGGTAGAAATTGGCGAATCCCAGAAATCGCTGGAGTTGTTTAAGCGTTGTGAGTTTGTGCCACTCCATCACTGCCCAGATCTTTTCGGGATCTGCCCCCACCTGCCCGCTCTCAATGATGTACCCCAGGAAACTGACTGAACAGGCATGGAACTCACACTTCTCCGCCTTAACAAATAGCTTGTTCTCCAAAAGCCTCTGAAGAACCTGGTGGACATAGCGGGTGTGCTCCTGGAGATTATGGGAGAAGATTAGGATGTCGTCCAAATAAATGAAAACAAATCAGTTAATAAAGTCTCTAAGGATGTCATTGACCAGAGCCTGGAACACTGCGGGAGCGTTGGTCAAGCCGAAAGGCATCATCAGGTATTCAAAATGACCGAGGGGGGTGTTAAAAGCTGTCTTCCATTAATCTCCCTTCCTTCTCCTGACCAGGTGATAGGCCTTCCGCAGGTCCAATGTAGAGAAAACTGTGGCTCTGTGAAGGGGCTCGAATGCTGAGTTGATCAGGGGCAGGGATACTTAATCTTTATGGTGATGCTGTTCAGGCCACAGTAGTTGATGCACAGGCGCAGTGAGCTGTCTTTCTTCCCCACAAAGAAGAAACCAGTGCCTACAGGGGAAGAAGAGGGTCGGATAATGTGAGGAAGACATTTAGGTACGTCTCCATAGCTTCTCTGTCTGGTCGGGACAGTTTCTAAAGCCGACTGGTGGGTAGAGGGGCTCTGGGGAGAAGGACAATTGCGCAATTGTAAAGGCGACGTGGAGGCAGAGAAAGGGCCTGTTGCTTGCTAAACACTTCTCCCAGATCATGATACTCTACCAGAACCGTGGACAAGGCAGGGGGCTCAGAGACAGACTAGGTCGCAGTGATCTCCACTGGGGGAAGGGCTGATCGCAGGCAAGAGGATTGGCAGAACAAGCTCCAGCTGACTATCCTCCCTGTGGGCCAGTCGATGTGGGGGTTATGACGGCTTAACCAGGGGTGGCCGAGAACTACAGGGGCTTGAGGAGAGGAAATTAACTTGAATCATACCTGTTCCCGATGGTTTCTGGAGAGAAGGAGAAGCTGGGGTTCCGTGCAGTGCGTGACTTGGGCCAGTAGTCTACCGTCCAGTGCCCGGGTGTCCAGTGGGTACACAATGGCTCACGAGGAATTCCAGCTTGGAAGGCTAAGTTTTAACCCAAGAAGTTTCCCTCTGCACCGGGGTCCACTAGTGCTAACAGAAGCAAGGACTGTTGGTTGTAACACAGAGTGGCTTGAAGCTGCTTCCGGGGTCGGGGTATGGAAGGGAATGTTGTCTGGCTCACCAGAAACCCCCCCCCCCCCCCGCTACTGGTGAGCCAAAGGGGGCAGGTGGCAAGGAAGTGGCTGGACTGACGCTCTCCCGCTCTCGTCCTCTGGAGTCGCTCAGCGGGAGAGAGGCGGTTCCGTCCCAGCTGCATGGGTCCCTCTCCCGGGGCGGTGGAAATGGCCAGGCTGCGAGCTACTCGGGGTGCAGGAGGAGGAGAGGGGCGTGTTTTGGCGAGGGACGGTAAAGAGCGCTGAGAAGTGGCCGAAGGTGGTGGACGACCAGTTCTCTCTCGATGGCGTTCTTGGAGGTGATTGTCCGCCCTGGTGGCCAGGGAGATCAGGGAAACCAGGCTGTCGGAGTCAACTCTTGCCGCCAACTCGTCCTTCACCAGGTCGCTGAGTCCATTCCGGAAAAATCCCCTGGAGCGACTCATCGTTCCACACCGAGTCAGCCGCTACATCCGGAACTCCACGGAATATTCGGCAGCACTGCGTGAGTCCTGACTGAGAGTGAATAGACACTTGGCGGCGTCTTTACCACGGACGGGATGGTCAAAGATCTTTGTCATCTGCACGATGAAAGTGGCGAAAGAAGAGCAGATATCCGGTTGGTAGTCTCAAACAGCTGTGGCCCGTGCTAAGGCACTTCCCTGCAGCAACCCCAACCTGTGGAGTGAGTCGGTGACTGCTGTTCAAACACCAGGGAGCATTGAAGGAGAAAGGCTTGGCATCTCCCACGTAGTGCTCCAGCTTGGGTACGTGTGGCTCTCTGGGCACGGGTGTTGGTGACACGTGGGGGGTTGCCGCTGCAGGCTGTCTGGGCTGGCGAGGCTGGGTTCCAGGAGTGGGTTGAGTGAAATGAATGGAGGCACGGTCCACCTGGTTACTGATCTGCGTGACGTGAGCAGACAGGGAATGGAGGTTCTCCATGACCTCCCGGAGGAGTTGGTCGTGCTGCCCCAGTAGAGTATCCTGGCTGGCGAGGGCTTGTTGAAGGGCATTTGTGTCCGCTGGGTCCATGGTGGCCAGATCGTTCTGTTGCGAGGAACGGGGCGAACCCTAACCCAGGACACTGGCACGGAGACAGAGTCAGGATGCAGACGAGGGTGTGAGCGTGGCTGGAGCTCGACACGGAGTATTGCTGGAGTTGAACGGCAAACGGAAAGGCAAACAGCATACAACACTTATCTTGACACGGAGAGACAGAGTTACACAGGTAAACCTCGGTACTGAAGTAGAACTTAGAAAACGCAATCCTAAACAGCGGGGAATATGAATTACCACACTGGTTAAAACAATGATCTGGCGATGAGTGAATGCAACGCCGGGATACTTATGCTGCAGGTTTCGATGAGACTCAGGTGTGCAAAGGGAATTAGGAGAATATGGGGAATTAATGGTCGGGACTGTGACAGAACCATTTGATTATGTAGAGTAGTAATACAAAAGTCACATGACCATTCCATGCCAAAGCATCAGGAACTGCATAGAGCTGCAAATTTGGAACTAAGAATGAAGTCAGAAGTCATTGGCTCACATTGAAAGAACTGACCCAGCACCACAATCTTAGTGTGTTTTTGTTTGCACTGTGCATGAATTGGCAAGTTTGTTTGTGGTTTTATCAGTGAGTAAATTCAAAATTATTAAACATGCAGAAACTCACCGGGGATATTCTGTTCAAAAACATTTATAGAAGCAGGATTGAGGAATGTGAAAGAATTTCATCCAATGATAGATACCAAAGTCCTGAAGAATGGTCTCTGCCCAAATGGTTGACTTTATTCATTTGCAGAGTTGCTGCCAGGCCTGATGAGTTCCTCCAGCATTGTGAGTGTGCTACAAAATCACAGCCGCTTTCAGCTGCTGAGGCCAGAGTTCCAGAGCAGAATCTGAAGCAAGTGATTATAGATGAAATGGTAACCATCAATCACATCCACGTCAATTCAAAAAGACAAAATGTTTTAATGACCAGAAAAAAAGGCACATATTGTCAGCATGCAAGGCTAAAGCTAAAGTAATCAATCAAAGCAATTCCAATAATAGAGGTCTCCACAGGAAGAAAATTACCACATTTAGAAACCGTACAGAGGAAGTCCACATGGTACTGAGTCAGTGATATCAATAGAAATGGGGTTAATGTATAGTTAATATCACCAGCATCAGTGGTAGAGGGCAGACTTAGATAAAAATGGTTAAAGAGTGAGTGCATTACAAACAGCACTGACACAATAGCAGACTGGTCACTGACCGTCCCTGACTCAGTGTGGGTCACTGTCCGTCCCTGTCTCAGTCTGGGTCACTCACCGTCCCTGTCTCACTGTGGGTCACTGTCCGTCTCTGTCTCAGTGTGGGTCACTGACTGACCCTGTCTCAGTGAGGGTCACTCACTGTCCCTGTCTCACTGTGGGTCACTCACCATCCCTGTCTCACTGGGGTCACTCACCATCCCTGTCTCAGTGAGGGTCACTGACCGTCCCTGTCTCAGTGTGGGTCACTATCCGTCTCTGTCTCAGTGTGGGTCACTGACTGACCCTGTCTCAGTGAGGGTCACTCACTGTCCCTGTCTCACTGTGGGTCACTCACCACCCCTGTCTCACTGGGGTCACTCACCATCCCTGTCTCAGTGAGGGTCACTCACCGTCCCTGTCTCAGTGTGGGTCACTCACTGTCCCTGTCTCAGGGTCACTCACTGTCCCTGTCTCAGTGATGGTCACTCACCGTCCCTGTCTCAGTGTGGGTCACTCACTGTCCCTGTCTCAGGGTCACTCACAGTCTCTGTCTCAGTGAGGGTCACTGACTGTCCCTGTCTCACTGTGGGTCACTGACCCTCCCTGTCTCAGTGTGGGTCACTCACTGTCCCTGACTAAGTGAGGGTCTCTCACCGTCCCTGTCTCAGCGTGGGTCACTCACCGTCCCTGTCTCAGTGAGGGTCACTGACCGTCCCTGTCTCAGTGATGGTCACTGACTGTCCCTATCTCAGTGAGGGTCACTCACTGTCCCAGTCTCACTGTCTGTCCCTGTCTCAGTGTGGGTCACTCACAGTCTCTGTTTCAGTGAGTGTCACTGACTGTCCCTGTCTCAGTGAGGGTCACTCACTGTCCCTGTCTCAGTGAGGGTCACTGTCCATCCCTGTCTCAGTGAGTGTCACTGACTGTCCCTGTCTCAGTGTGGCTCACTCACTGTCCCTGTCTCACTGTGGGTCACTGACTGTCCCTGGCTCAGTGTGGGTCACTCACTGTCCCTGTCTCAGTGTGGGTCACTCACTGTCCCTGTCTCACTGTGGGTCACTGACTGTCCCTGGCTCAGTGTGGGTCACTCACTGTCCCTGTCTCACTGTGGGTCACTGACTGTTCCTGTCTCAGTGAGGTTCACTGACCGTCCCTGTCTCAGTGTGGGTCACTCACTGTCCCTGTCTCAGTGTGGGTCACTGACCGTCCCTGTCTCAGTGAGGGTCACTCACTGTCCCTGTCTCACTGTGGGTCACTGTCCGTCCCTGTCTCAGTGTGTGTCACTCACTGTCCCTGTCTCAGTGTGGGTCACTGTCCGTCCCTGTCTCAGTGTGGGTCACTGACTGTCCCTGTCTTAGTGTGGGTCACTCACCGTCTCTGTCTCAGTGTGTGTCACTCACTGTCCCTGTCTCACTGTGGGTCACTGTCCGTCCCTGTCTCAGTGAGGGTCACTCACCGTCCCTGTCTCAGTGTGGGTCACTGACTGTCCCTGTCTCAGTGAGGGTCACTCACTCTCCCTGTCTCACTGTAGGTCACTGACCGTCCCTGTCTTAGTGTGGGTCACTCACCAACTCTGTCTCAGTGAGGGTCACTCACTGTCCCTTTCTCACTGTGGGTCACTGACTGTCCCTGTCTTAGTGTGGGTCACTCACCATCTCTGTCTCAGTGAGGGTCACTGTCCGTCCCTGTCTCAGTGTGGGTCACTGACTGTCCCTGTCTTAGTGTGGGTCACTCACCGTCTCTGTCTCAGTGTGTGTCACTCACTGTCCCTGTCTCACTGTGGGTCACTGTCCGTCCCTGTCTCAGTGAGGGTCACTCACTGTCCCTTTCTCACTGTGGGTCACTGACTGTCCCTGTCTTAGTGTGGGTCACTCACCATCCCTGTCTCAGTGAGGGTCACTGACCATCCCTGTCTCAGTGTGGGTCACTGACCGTCCCTGTCTCACTGTGGGTCACTGACTGTCCCTGTCTCAGTGAGGGTCACTGACTGTCCGTGTCTCACTGTGGGTCACTGACCGTCCCTATCTCAGTGAGGGTCACTCACTGTCCCTGTCTCAGTGTGGGTCACTCACTGTCCCTGTCTCAGTGTGGGTCACTGTCCGTCCCTGTCTCAGTGAGGGTCACTGACAGTCCCTGTCACAGTGAGGGTCAGTCACTGTCCCTGTCTCACTGTGGGTCACTGACTGTCCCTGTCTCACTGTGGGTCACTGACTGTCCCTGTCTCAGTGAGGGTCACTGTCCGTCCCTGTCTCACTGTGGGTCACTGACTGTCCCTGTCTCAGTGAGGGTCACTGACTGTCCCTGTCTCACTGTGGGTCACTCACAGTCTCTGTCTCAGTGAGGGTCACTGACCGTCCCTGTCTCAGTGTGGGTCACTCACAGTCTCTGTCTCAGTGAGGGTTACTGACAGTCCCTGTCACAGTGAGGGTCACTGACTGTCCCTGTCTCAGTGAGGGTCACTGACCGTCCCTGTCTCAGTGTGTGTCTCTGACTGTCCCTGTCTCAGTGAGGGTCACTGTCCGTCCCTGTCTCACTGTGGGTCACTGTCCGTCCCTGTCTTAGTGTGGGTCACTCACCATCTCTGTCTCACTGTGGGTCACTCACTGTCCCTGTCTCAGTGAGGGTCACTGACAGTCCCTGTCACAGTGAGGGTCAGTCACCGTCCCTGTCTCAGTGTGGGTCACTGACTGTCCCTGTCTCACTGTGGGTCACTGACTGTCCCTGTCTCAGTGTGGGTCACTGACTGTCCCTGTCTCACTGTGGGTCACTCACCGTCCCTGTCTCAGTGTGGGTCACTGACTGTCCCTGTCTCACTGTGGGTCACTGACTGTCCCTGTCTCAGTGTGGGTCACTGTCCGTCCCTGTCTCAGTGAGGGTCACTCACTGTCCCTGTCTCACTGTGGGTCACTCACAGTCTCTGTCTCAGTGAGGGTCACTGACCGTCCCTGTCTCAGTGAGGGTCACTCACTGTCCCTGTCTCAGTGTGGGTCACTCACCATCTCTGTCTCAGTGAGGGTCACTGACCGTCCCTGTCTCAGTGTGGGTCACTCACAGTCTCTGTCTCAGTGCGGGTCACAGACTGTCCCTGTCTCACTGTGGGTCACTGTCCATCCCTGTCTCAGTGTGGGTCACTCACAGTCTCTGTCTCAGTGTGGGTCACTGACTGTCCCAGTCTCAATGTGGGTCACTGACCGTCCCTGTCTCAGTGTGGGTCACTCACTGACCCTGTCTCAGTGAGGGTCACTGACCGTTCCTGTCTCACTGTGGGTCACTCACTGTCCCTGTCTCAGTGAGGGTCACTCACTCTCCCTGTCTCAGTGTGGGTCACTCACTGTCCCTGTCTCAGTGTGGGTCACTGACAGTCCCTGTCACAGTGTGGGTCACTGACTGTCCCTGTCTCAGTGAGGGTCACTGTCCGTCCCTGTCACAGTGTGGGTCACTGTCCGTCCCTGTCTCACTGTGGGTCACTGACTGTCCCTGTCTCAGTGAGGGTCACTGACTGTCCCTGTCTCACTGTGGGTCACTCACAGTCTCTGTTTCAGTGAGGGTCACTGACCGTCCCTGTCTCAGTGTGGGTCACTCACCGTCCCTGTCTCAGTGAGGGTCACTCACTGTCCCTGTCTCACTGTAGGTCACTGACCGTCCCTGTCTCACTGTGGGTCACTGACTGTCCCTGTCTTAGTGTGGGTCACTCACTGTCCCTGTCTCAGTGTGGGTCACTGTCCGTCCCTGTCACAGTGTGGGTCACTCACTGTCCCTGTCTCACTGTAGGTCACTGACTGTCCCTGTCTTAGTGTGGGTCACTCACTGTCCCTGTCTCACTGTGGGTCACTCACCATCTCTGTCTCAGTGAGGGTCACTGACCGTCCCTGTCTCACTGTGGGTCACTGACCGTCCCAGTCTCAGTGAGGGTCACTGTCCGTCCCTGTCTCAGTGAGGGTCACTCACTGTCCCTGTCTCAATGAGGGTCACTGTCTGTCACTGTCTCACTGTGGGTCACTGTCCGTCCCTGTCTCAGTGTGGGTCACTGACTGTCCCTGTCTCAGTGTGGGTCACTCACTGTCCCTGTCTCAGTGAGGGTCACTCACTGTCCCTGTCTCAGTGTGGGTCACTGTCCGTCCCTGTCTCAGTGAGGGTCACTCACCGTCCCTGTCTCAGTGTGGGTCACTGACTGTCCTGTCTTAGTGTGGGTCACTCACTGTCCCTGTCTCAGTGTGGGTCACTGTCCGTCCCTGTCTCAGTGAGGGTCACTCACTGTCCCTGTCTCAGTGAGGGTCACTGTCCGTCCCTGTCTCACTGTGGGTCACTCAGTCCCTGTCTCAGTGAGGGTCACTGTCCGTCCCTGTCTCAGTGAGGGTCACTCACTGTCCCTGTCTCACTGTGGGTCACTCACTGTCCCTGTCTCAGTGAGGGTCACTGTCCGTCCCTGTCTCAGTGAGGGTCACTCACTGTCCCTGTCTCACTGTGGGTCACTCACTGTCCCTGTCTCAGTGAGGGTCACTGTCCGTCCCTGTCTCAGTGAGGGTCACTCACTGTCCCTGTCTCAGTGAGGGTCACTGTCCGTCCCTGTCTCACTGTGGGTCACTCACTGTCCCTGTCTCAGTGAGGGTCACTGTCCGTCCCTGTCTCAGTGAGGGTCACTGACTGTCCCTGTCTCACTGTGGGTCACTAACTGTCCCTGTCTCAGTGAGGGTCACTGTCCGTCGCTGTCTCAGTGTGGGTCACTCACTGTCCCTGTGTCACTGTGGGTCACTGTCCGTCCCTGTCTCAGTGAGGGTCACTCACTGTCCCTGTCTCAGTGAGGGTCACTGACAGTCCCTGTCACAGTGAGGGTCACTGACTGTCCCTGTCTCACTGTGGGTCACTCACTGTCCCTGTCTCAGTGAGGGTCACTGACTGTCCCTGTCTCAGTGTGGGTCACTGACTGTCCCAGTCTCAGTGAGGGTCACTGTCCGTCCCTGTCTCACTGTGGGTCACTCACTGTCCCTGTCTCAGTGAGGGTCACTCACCATCTCTGTCTCAGTGAGGGTCACTGACTGTCCCTGTCTCAGTGTGGGTCACTGTCCGTCCCTGTCTCACTGTGGGTCACTCACAGTCTCTGTCTCAGTGAGGGTCACTGACTGTCCCTGTCTCACTGTGGGTCACTGTCCGTCCCTGTCTCAGTGTGGGTCACTCACCATCTCTGTCTCAGTGAAGGTCACTCACAGTCTCTGTCTCAGTGTGGGTCACTGTCCGTCCCTGTCTCAGTGTGTGTCACTGACTGTCCCTGTCTCAGTGAAGGTCACTCACTGTCTCTGTCTCAGTGTGTCAGTGTGGGTCACTCAATGTCCCAGGCTCAGAAGAAGAAGAAGAAAAATTAATAATAAATAAATCAATCAATTACAGTATACGTATATTGAACAGATTAACAATTGTGCAAAAAACAGAGATAATATATATTTAAAAGTGAGGTAGTATTTACAGGTTCATTGTCCCTTTGGGAGTCAGATGGCAGAGGGGAAGAACCTGTTCCTGAATCACTGAGTGTGTGCCTTCAGGCTTCTGTACCTCCTACCTGATGGTAACAGTGAGAAAAGGGCATGCCCTGGGTGCTGGAGGCCCTTAATAATGGACGCTGCCTTTCTGAGACACCGCTCCTTGAGGATGTCCTGGGTACTTTGTAGGCTAGTACCCAAGTTGGAGCTGACTAGATTTATGACTCTCTGCAGCTTTATTCAGTCCTGTGCAGTAGACACCCCCTATACCAGACAGTGATGCAGCCTGTCAGAATGCTCTCCATGGTACACAATACATCTGTAGAAGTTTTTGAGTGTGTTTGTTGACATACCAAATCTCTTGACACTCCTAATGAAGTATATTCACTGTCTTGCCTTCTTTATAGCTGCATCGATATGTTGGGACCAGGTTAGGTGCTCAGAGATCTTGACACCCAGGAACTTAAAACTGCTCACTCTCTCCACTTCTGATCCCTCTGTGAGGATTGGTATGTGTTCCTTCGTTTTGCCCTTCCTGAAGTCCACAGTCAGCTCTTTTGTCTTACTGACATTGAGTGCAAGGTTGTTGCTGTGACACCACTCCACTAGTTGGTATACCTTGCTCCTGTACGTCCTCTTGTCTCCATCTGAGATTCTACCAACAATGGTTGTATCATCAGCAAATTTATAGACAATATGTGAGCTATGCCCAACCACACAATCATTGGTACAGAGAGAGAAGAGTAGTGGGCTAAGTACACATCCCTGAGGTACATTTCACCTGAAGTGTATTGAGGTGGAATGTGTCATACTCTGCGTTTTCACAGAGCATCAACAAAAATCTATCTGCTCGTGTAATGGCTTACTAGAGGATTTAGTCTCAAATGATAGTTCTCAGTTTTGAGTGGTGTATGAATCAAAATGATATTAAATAAACTGTTATTTCACCATATCATTCAGTTGTGATTGGGAGATCAGTGAGAATTTGTGAAGGCTGCACTGAAGAAACAAAGTGAATACATGTTCAACACTGATACACTGTCTACAATTCTCTTGCTATACTACAGAATAATTTTACATTCCACAACAGGTTATAATTCTTCTCATTAGCTAATCCGCCGGACAGTTAGTGCAGCAGGATCTTGAGGGAAAGGGTGGAAGAGAGGGAATTTAGACAGAAATGAAATTATGCATCAAATGTTGGAGAGGCACATTCCAAACACCATGATAGGTTTTGCCTGTTAAAAAGTGTGACGCTCAGAACCGGGATGCTGCGGAAGTGCTCCAAAGTGAAATTTTGTGAAAATAGGAAATATATTTGGAAATGAATCACGTAATTCCATCAAGGTGCATACAAGAGAAAGTCGAAGTGTAGTATGATTATTAGAGCATTCCAACGATGATCCGCTGAAGACTGAGGAAGACTCTCCTGAAGTGAGTCAAAAAATTACACCTTCCTCAAGCCAAGACATTTAAACATCAAAGACACAATATCTTTTCGAAAGCTGGCAGACTCAGAGAACCTGTGAACAAAATAATTTTAAAGATAATATGAATATATGAATTATTCTCCTTACTAAAGAGAAGACAATATTCTTTGTGCACAAGTACAACATACAGTACACATGTGGCATGCGTGCACACGTAGAGGTGATTTTGAGTTTATGTATATGTATATGTTCTTGCAGCTCCCATTATCGCTTTGTAATTCCCAGTATTCTCTGGACAATTCACTGTTAGCAATGGTGCATTCATACAAATTACAATTATAAATCTTTAATTTACTTTATAGAATTGATGTTTCTCAAAAGGAATAAACTCTGTGGCTCATGTTTACCATTGCTTCAGATAAGAAGCAAGTCTGCATTAACCATGCTGTGTTTATTTGGCTCGCTGATCAAAATTGCTCCCCAAAATAAATTATTTCTCGTGGGCTAATCAACACAATTAAACAGCAAAAAAAAATTATAGAGAAACAATCTGTCAGATGATCTCATTGTTCAGCCAATATAGCTTTTTTCAATTAGTTCTATCAATCCGTTGTTATTGAGAACCATAGAGACTATTGTTTTAGTCACAATAGCACATGAGTAATCCATGGCTGTATTGACAGCCTATTAAAGAGTTTTGTGTGATTTTAATCAGCAAGACAACGTATTATAATTAGAACACTTTATAATTGAGATGGACATGTTTATCTGCTTGGGGAAATATGGTGTTGTAGTTACACCAGCTTTCAATTATAAGCAGCTCCTCTTAATGGAAATTTAATTGTATTCTTCCATTATGGATGTAGCTGCAAACAGATAGGCTTGGGGAAAATGAATCACAACATATGTTGCAAATTTATCAAAAATACTTTAATATTTGATCACAATGAGGTTGTAATTTTTTTTAAGTTGAGGAAAGTAAGCTCTGGTTCAACTGCAGAAAACATCCAAGAGGGTTCATTATTAAAGTATAATTGGTTAATTAAATTAAAGAGTGGCCTATGATTAAATTCATAGCTGTTAGAAGAATTAGTTAGATATTAGATTTCTAATTCTCATCTAGTGTATCCAAAGTATTGCCTATAATATATTGTTTTTAATCCAAATTGAAATGTCAAAATCACAGAGAAAATTATCAAGAACAAGCTGTATGTAGGACACATGAACCAAGTTACATAGATTCCTCAGATCAGTAATATACATGCTTCGTTTATGTTCAAAGCTAAATTAAACAATGCAGATTTTAAGGATTGCTCTGCTATCTACAAAGCCCTTGTTCTGTCTTTTGTGAACTTTAGGTTGCTGTAATGATAATTAATGCTGACGTACTTTTGTTTTCCCTTCTCTCCAGCACCAACTACTCTCTGTTCTCATTCTGACTAGCAAGAAAAACGGTAGAAACCAATGCACAACTATTGGGCCATTGCTCGTGTGCGGTGTCCATTATTGTGGAAATGAATGGAACTGTCAAACACCTGCTGTTATCCTTACAGCTGCCAGTAGTTAATTTTTGAAGGCATTCATCTTATCAATCTGATTCAAATTTTGTCTTTCCGCAACAGCTTGGGAAAATAATGACCATAATGTGAAAATATTTAAATATTGTGACTGCTCACAGGATGAGAAATCCAGAAATAACTGTGAAGCTGATTTTCTGTTGGCATCTTTGTCACAAACTCATGTAGATAATTCTACTGTTTACCCTGCAATGTAAACTATGGCTTTTTTATATCTAATTAATCTCTACTATCCATTAACACTTTGAGAACTGTCACCAGATTTATCAAGCATGATCACTGAAACTGTTATCTGTCTTCAAGATATGTAAATATCTTAATATTTAAAATTCGAACCTTAATTATAGGTATTTAATCATGATTACATTCCACTGGTGAGGTCAAAATTGCTGACCCCTGAACTTCAAGGCTCTGTTTTTTACACATTCTTTAAAAAAGCTCCCAATTTTCACAAGCTATTTAGATAATTCCTCTGTTTATGAAATGTAATGGAAGGGTGTGTTAAATCCAAGTTGCTTTTATCACTGCTGGATATCTCCAATGTCTGTTCTATAAGGTCTTTGGCATACAGGCAATATCTAGTTTCATTGTCAGCAACATTGTTCCTTTGTGGAAATTTTATCCTATCATGCGATTTGATCACAGGATTCCAAGTCTTTTTTACTATTCTCCCGAGTTTCTGACCCTATGTTGATAATGAACTGCAATTAGTGCCCAGTTACTCTTTAGTCATATTATGCAACTGCCTATTTTTTTACCTGTATTACAATACTTTCCTTGCTTTCTTTTGTATTTAATTACCGCGCCTACTTCTTGTTTCTTCTCCAGGTCTAAAGTCTTAGGCAATTTCACTTTGCCTAAAAATTCGTTAACTCAGAAATTAAATTCTGTCTTCATACTAAAATGCATTTTAACTAGAAATCCTTAATATTCTCGCAGAAATGTACTCTTCCCTTTATATCAGAACTTGAAGTTGCTCTGGTTAAGCCAGCCTGAGAGTGGTTTGAATGCTCTACCTTATGAAAGATATCAAGGTCACAGAGAGGAGACAGAACAAATATTCCAAGATTCTCCTCAAGTATAATGAAAGGCAAAATAAATCAGGAAACACCCAAAATGAGAAAGTTAAGAGGAAATCAGATCAAGGTGTTTAAAATATTAAGAGCTTTGATTATATAATTGAGGAAAAATAATGTTCCATTCCTGGTGAATCATTAATTCAAAAAGAGAAATTTAAGATCATCTCCATAAGAAGTTTTTTTTTATTATGTTCTGAGTCTTGTTAAAACATGAAATACCTTTGCAGAAAGAGTGGAAGTTTTTAAAAGGGAAACAGATAAATATTTGAAAAAGAATTTCAAGATGTTTTGCTTTTTTTTAATTCCAATCTAATCACATCACTGATCATCAGCAATTCTGATACTCCCATATTACACTGGTAGTATAATGATTTCTTAGACTGGGGCTTACAGTCAAATGAACATTTTTGTCAAAATAATTTTCCAGTTATCTTGCCCATGTGTAAAACAATTTAAAATATAATACTCATTTAAAAATGCAAATATTTTTAATTTAAAAAAATTAACCAATTATCTTAATTTGAAATTCTGAATTATCATTATTGTGGGCAGATCTCAATCCATCAGTATTTCATTACAAGTTGCCATCTGTTCTCAGTTTATTAAAATCTTCTCTTCTAGGTGGAGGTGTTGCTGAGGCAGCTCTGTGTTGTTAGCTCTTGGTCCAGTTCAAAGGGCAGATTAGAAAAGTGGGATAGATGTCTCTGATAGTTATTTTAAGCACCATGAGCTCCTGTCAATCACTCCTACATCTCTGGCAGATGCATTCCTTTGAAAAATCTTGATAATTTCAGTTGATTGAAGAGCCTATAATTCTAACTATCTAGAGATCGTAGAAAAAATGCAAGTATTTAAACAATATAATCTAGCTCATTGTGTGTGCTAGGCTTTTCACCTTTATTTGCTTCCAGGGAGAGAGATGGTGTGAATACAGGAGAAGTAAATACAGAATGCATCTGGTCCATGTTACGACAGACAGATATTAGATTGTTTGGAGAGCTTCAAATACCATTGATTCATTTAGTGACTCTGCCATTCCAAAGGATGTGTTACCCTATGTGAATGCATGGTTTGTTTCTATCTCAGTCCAGTACTTCCAAATCTTTTCCTGACCCTATCAAATGCAAGGAAAACTGACACACACACATTCTTATTTACAGGTACCAGTGACCTCATCTGACACTGCACCACCCCACACTTTAATTAACTGACCTTAGCCATCCCAACAATAACTGCCCCAAAAGAGTCCCAGTGATCTCTGATAGAGAGAAGAAAAGGTCAAAAAGATCTTCTTCAACTGTGCCTGTGAATTTTAGAAATGTATCGCATCCTCTCCATCAATTGTGCTATTCTCTGAGCCTTTACATTGATCTGACAATGTGCTGTACTCTTTTAGGGGGTGAAAAGATGTGTCCAATACTTTAAATTTAAGCTTCTCTGCCGCTAGTGTACGGAACTGCACAATGATAGTTGCAACCAAGGAATCATATGTAAACTGTGGTTATTCTTGTTTTGCTGGAAGACTCACCCTGTATCCATGACTTACCCGGGAGCCATGCAAACACACGCTCAAAGGGCAAAGAAACATGTGGCACCGCAGATTAAAGCCAGGAGTCAAGCTCCAAGTACTGATACACTAAAGTGGACAATACACTTTTTAGTACACTTGTACGCCTGCTCATTAACGCAAATATATAATAAGACAATCTTGTGGCAGCAAAGGTATAAAAGCATGCAGACATAGGAAGTTAGAAGCAGGACCTCAAAGGTAGTAATCTGGGGATTGCTGCCTGTGCCCACGTGACAGGTAGGATAGGAGTAGAATAAGGTGGCAGATAAATGTGTGGCTGAAGAATTGGAGCAGGGGACAGGGATTCAGATTTCTGGATAATTGGAACCTCTTCTGGGGCAGGTGGGACCTGTATAAATGGGATGACTTGCACTTGAATCTGACAGGGACCAATATTCTTGCAGACACATTCACTAGAGCTGTTGGGAGTGGTTTAATCAAATATGGCAGGGGGATGGGAACAGTATGATTGAGCTGAGGATAAGCCAGCAGGTTTACAAGAAGACGATGGATGTAACAGGGAAGAACAAGCCAATGATTGGGTACAAATGCAGCCAAAGCAAAGAGTTAAGTTGTACCACAGAGGCAAAATTCAAGAGGGCAAAGAATGCAGGACTGAAAGTGCTATATTTAAATGTGTGTAGCATTTGGAATAAGCTGGATGAACTCATGGCCGGTATGACGTTGTGAGCATCACTGAGTTGTGGCTGAAAGAAGGTCAATAGTTGCGAGCTTAACATCAGCGTATATATTTTGTATCGAAAGGACAGGCAGGAAGGTATAGGCAGTGGTGTGGCTCTGTTGGTAAGAGGTGGAATTACACTTTTAGAAAGAGGTGACATAGGGTCAGAGAACATTGAATCTTTGTGGGTGGGGTTAAGAAATTGCACGTGTTAAAAAAATTTATGGAAATCATATATAGGTCTCCAAGTAGTAGCCAAGATGTATGCAAATATCACTCCACTCTTTAACAAGGGACAAAGGCAAAAGAAAGGAAAATATAGGCCAGTTAGCCTAACCTCAGTGGTTGGGAAAGTGTCAGTCTGTTATTAAGGATGAGGTTTCAAGGTACTTGACGACTAATGATAAAGTCAGCATGGTATGTGTAAAGGGAAATCTTGCCTGATATATCTGTTATAGTTCTTTGAGGAAGTAAAAAGCAGGGTGGACAAAGAAGAGGCAGTGTATGTCATTTACTTGGAATTTCAGAAGACATTTGATAAGGTGCCACACATGAGGCTGCTTAACAAGATAAAATCCTATGGCATTACAGGAAAGATACTGGCATGGATAGAATGGCGATAAGCAGGAGGCAGTTGGTGGGAATAAAATTTCTGCTTGGCTGGCTGTGACTAGTGCTGTTCCTCGGGTGTCAGTATTGGGACTGCTACTTTTCACATTGGTTGTCAATGATTTAGATAATGGAATTGACGGCTTTGTGGCAAAGTTTGTGGATGATATGAAGATAGGTGGAGGGGTAGGTAGTGCTGAGGAAGAAATGTGATTGCACAAATTGGAAGAATGGGCAAAAAAGTGGCAGATGGAATACAATGTTGGGAAATGTGTGATAACGCATTTTGGTAAAGTAAACAATAGTGCAGACTATTATCTAAATGGGGAGAAGGTTCAAACCTCAGAGTTCTCATGCGAGACTCCCAGAAGGTTAATTTGTCTGTGGTAAAGAAAGCAACTGCAATGTTGGCATTTACTTCAATGATGGTGATGATGATGATGACATCGACTCAGGCCTGAGAGGCCGGCATTGGGTATTTTCATGCCTTACAAGGCACGGAACGAAAGACAATCCTCACACAGACATTTCACAGAATTTTTTTTCTTTGTTTTACAAGGTCGAGTTGCGAGCTCAACACTCGACCTGGCTCAGATGGAAAGCGTACTCGGGAACGGCCCGACTGGATTCGAACCCGGGAACCTCTGTTCCAGAGTCCAGCGCTGATGTCACTGCACCACCACCCTTACTTCAAGGGGAATAGGATATAAAAGCAAGGAGATAATACTGAGCCTTTGTAAAGCATTAGTCAGGCTGCAATTGAAGTATTATTAACAGTTATGGGCCCCTTATCTCAGAAAGGATGTGTTGTCTTTGGAGAGAGTCCATAGGAGGTTCATGAGGATGATTCCAGGGATGAAGGGGTTAACATATGAGGAGCGTTTGGCAGGTTTAGGCCTGTGCTCACTGGAATTTAGAAGAATGCGTGGGGATTTCATTGAAACCTACTCAATGTTGAAAGGACTAGATGGAGTGGATGTGGAGATGATGTTTCCTGATGTGGGGGTATCCAGAACTAAAGGGCAGAGCCTCAAAATTGAGAGGCAACCCTTTAGAACAGAGGTAAGGAGGATTATTTTTTTATCCAAAGTAGTAAGTCTGTGGAATGCTTTGCCACAGACAGGGGTGGAGGCCAAGCCCGTGGGTATATCTAAGGTAGAAGTTGTTAGTTTCCTGATTGGTCAGGACATCAAAGGATATGGCGAGAAGGCAGGTGGATGGGGTTGAGTGGGATCCGGGATCAGCCATGGTGGAATGGCGAAGCAAACTGAATGGCCTAATTCTGTTCCTGTGTCTTATGGTCTTGTAGTCAAGTGGTTCAGTTGTTCAGACCAGACATAAGAATGGTGAAGAAATGTGCTCTAAGTGACTTTAACTGTGGAATGATTGTTGGTGCCAGACCGGGTGGTTTGAGTATCTCAGAAACTGCTGATCTCTTGGGATTTTCATGCACACCAGTCTCTAGATTTTACAGAGAATGGTGTAAAAATAAACATCCAGTGAGCAGCAGTTCTGTGGGTAAAAATAGCTCGTTTATGAGAGGAGAATGGCCAGACTGGTCCAAGCTGACAGAGGCGACAGTAACTCAACTAACCACGTGTTACAACACCGGTTGGTAGAAGAGCACCTCTGAATGCAGTACGAGTTGAACCTTGAAGCGGATGGGGCACAGCAGCAGAAAAGCACAAACATACACTCAGTGGTCACTTTCTTAGGTAGAAGAGGTACAATGCCCCTCCTTTGGATTTACATACGGCCAAAATTGAAAAATTGTTTTCAAATACCATTTCCTACTGACTATACTACCTTGTGCAGACACAGATCAAGACCCGCATACCTATCACTAGCAACAGTCTCTTAGTCAATATGCCTTACATGCCTTCACAGCCCAGCATTGCTGCAGGGCTCACAACCACAGATGCTGGCTTCAGTGCCAGCTCTTCATCCTGAAAGCCAGTTCAATCCCAACACACTCACTGACACACTTCCATTTCACATTAGGGTGTGGAATGATCATAATGGAAAACAGCAGGGCTTCCCTGGAAAAGACAGGCTCACAAACTCCTTAGGAAGGAAGTATACTGCCTTGTATTATGGTATTTTTTCCAGCTCTGGTCGTCAGCCTGATTGAAATCATTGAAGCTGATGGCATCTTCACACTTCAAGTAATCAAATCAAACCTTTTCTTCACCTGTACGTTCCACTGATTCAGGACGTGAATATGCAAGGGGATGTTATCAGTGGTATAAAACTCTGTGTCATTGCTCGGTTCCAATTTGGTTACACTTTGAAAGCAGACTTTACTATTGCACAAACACGAGGAAATCTGCAGAAGCTGGAAATTCAAGCAACACACACAAAATGCTGGTGGAACACAGCAGGCCAGGCAGCATCTATAGGGAGAAGCGCTGTCGACGTTTCGGGCCAAGACGCTTCGTCAGGACTAACTGAAGGGAAAGATAGTAAGAGATTTGAAAGTAGTGGGGGAGGGGGAAATGTGAAATGATAGGAGAAGACCGGCGGGGGTGGGATGAAGCTAAGAGCTGGAAAGGTGATTGGCAAAAGTGATACAGAGCTGGAGAAGGGAAAGGATCATGGGACAGGAGGCCTCGGGAGAAAGAAAGTGGGGGGAGCACCAGAGGGAGATGGAGAACAGGCAGAGTGATGAACAGAGAGAGAGAAAAAAAACAAACAACTAAATATGTCAGGGATGGGGTAAGAAGGGGAGGAGGGGCATTAACGGAAGTTAGAGAAGTCAATGCTCATGCCATTAGGTTGGAGGCTACCCAGCCAGTATATATGGTGTTGTTATACCGGTTGGGTAGCCTCCAACCTGATGGCATGAACATTGACTTCTCTAACTTCCGTTAATGCCCCTCCTCCCCTTCTTACCCCATCCCTGACATATTTAGTTGTTTGTTTTTTTTCTCTCTCTCTGTTCATCACTCTGCCTGTTCTCCATCTCCCTCTGGTGCTCCCCCCACTTTCTTTCTCCCGAGGCCTCCTGTCCCATGATCCTTTCCCTTCTCCAGCTCTGTATCACTTTCGCCAATCACCTTTCCAGCTCTTAGCTTCATCCCACCCCCGCCGGTCTTCTCCTATCATTTCACATTTCCCCCTCCCCCACTACTTTCAAATCTCTTAGTATTTCTCCTTTCAGTTAGTCCTGACGAAGGGTCTTGGCCCGAAATGTCAACGGTGCTTCCCCCTATAGATGCTGCCTGGCCTGCTGTGTTCTACCAGCATTTTGTGTGTGCTGTTTATCATTGCACATCCTTGTCTTACCGATCTTTCTGATCCTCCGTTAATCCAAGGTCCCTTTTCGAACATTTAGAAACAGAGAAAGGAAAAAAAGTTTACTAGCTCCAGAATTCATCGTGATCTTTCCCTAAATCAACCTATTGGGCTGGCAGCCAAAGTAAATGGAATTATTTAGTTCAAAACAAGCTAAATGACCCTTCCAGGTGGTGATGTTGCACATTATGGAAGTAATTAGGTTTGATTCTATGAATAGATGGTTTGAAGGACAGTCTGTGAACTTTGATCATTAGGCATGCAGATTGGTTTGATGACTCTTAGCAAATTGTATTTCAGATTTCTGGGGAATGCAGGAAATAAATTTTACAACCATTGTCTTTTATGAAGCACATCAGTAATTATGTTATTTGCACCCAGATTTTAAAATAATAATTTAATTTCTCAGAGGAAGAAACACCTTGTGTAGCCATAATGTGAGTGAAGTAGTTTGTCTTCAAACTTAAACATGATAAAATCCAATAGTTGCCACGAAGAATGAGCTGAAAAATCACCAATTTCTTCATTTGAATTTTTTTTCCAAATATTGCCTTCTAATTCAGATCACCCACCATTCATCCCTTCTGTGTTCTGTAAGATCTTTCTGTATTTAAATTATCTTATTATTTCTTAACAAGATATGCTATACATTGTCACACTAAAAATTATTAATTTACTATGTAGCACTTCTTGAAGTTCCAGAAAACATTATCTAAGTGCAAGTTCACTTTTTGTGGCCAGCTCCAATTTAATTTTTTGGCTGTAGTGACCTTTTCTGAATAGCTTACATGGTTACCTGTAAGGAAAATTGAATTAACTTCCTATTGCTGATCCTCCTTTATGGTATTTAATTTACCGTAATGTATTTTGGGATGTTCTGAAAGGGACATTGTTTTCACATAAGGAAACATTTTGCTTCCCCTTATTTCTTTATTTTTGTTTTCTTCATGTATCATATTCACTGTGGCATTGCATCCACAAGTCAGATATGTCAATAGGCAAAAAAAATCACACTTTATTGTGCTTTACTATTGCGTGCTTTATAATAGTTACTTATTTATTACCAGCTCACAAGGTGGTATGAGTAAGACTGTACAGTTTCAGAAATTGGTTTAAAGAAGAATTTGTTTCTGTGTTAAAGTTCACATTAATGTTTATTGATTCTTTAAATAAAATAAATTTATTTAAGCAGCATTGCTAAGAAAAATTTCTTGAGCGGGCCCAAGAGTAGCAGATTAAGAAATTGCAAAAAGCATTCCCAGGGGATCTTTAACCCCTCCTATTTCATTAAGTCAATGATGATGTTAGTTATACAAAGACTTATTGCCATTTCCAGCAATGTTCTTAAATGAAGAGTCTCTGTGACATGTGGTTCTGGTCACGTCAAAATCTCCCTTTCCCTTGCTGGTTCAGACAGTGCGTAGTCACAAGATTCAAATGAATCCCTGGAGTCAGTGCAACTCAGGGCTCAAACTACCAACTTCAGGTGTATTTGATGCGGAATTCCTCAGCTTCCCACACCACTTGAAACTCACTTCCAGTTAAATTCCCCACTCTACCATGGTGGACGTGACTGCACAGAAAAACAGAAACGTCAATGAGATTTTTGAAAATGTGGTTATCGGAGTCCATTTTCCATCACAATTTAATTCTCAGAAGGTGCATCAAAATGCAATGGTTTTACATCACCGTCTTTTATTGAGCTCTCAAAGTGATTTCAGAAACCTGCATGTTTGGTGTTAAGCTCCTAGTGGATTTCTCTATCTCAAGTCTTCTTCCAGTCACGTAGGCAACATGAACTTTCCTTTATCTTGCAGCAATGATTCTACATATCACAAGGAAACACTGGAAGATTGTAACAAATCTAAACCTGATTAAATAGACTGTGACTGCTGCTCCTCTTGAAGGGCAGTCCTTGCAAACCTTCAACCCAGGATACTTCTCCTGTGAAATAAGATAAATATCATAATAGTGTTGAGGTCAAGCACCAAATTCCACACAAACCTGTGGTTAAAAGGTATCTTTACCCTGCAACCACAGAGTTCAAATGTTAGAGCAAGCTCTTTCGGAAGTATAAATATCAATGGCTGGATCTCATTGTTAGTGGCTTCAGGAACAGAGTTCTGATGGACCAATTAAGCTTGTGAAGGCTCCATTAGTTGCTCTGGAAGCAGACCTGAAGAATAGAAAAACTTGAACACCAAAAATATATTGCCTTTTAACCCCATGAATACCAAATGCATCTACATTAAAATAACACAATTATAGCATTTTAATTTGTTGTGAACTATAAAATCTTTGTTTTTGCTCTGCAATAAGAGATATTCTATTTGATGGATATTTCTTATTTCCAGGTTCACAATGAAATGAAGTGGAATTTGCATTATTACCAGTTTAAACTGGCATGGGACCAGAAGTTATTTTAAATACTAGTATTCATCTTCCCACAGTCTTCCCAATATTAATGGAAGAATTTACAAAAACTATTTATGAAAAACATTAATAATATAATTATTCCTTTGCTGCCACTTCAGGGTAAGGATCTTGATGTACATTACTTTCACGTGAATAGGTTCAAGAACACTCTGGTAGTATTTCATTTGCTATTTCATTTCAATGATAAAGTTGTTTCTTGTACAGACAGGCCAGCAGACAAGCTTGTCAACTCTTTTGATTTCTCTTCATCTTTAGTCGCATATTAAAAAATACAGAACACTTCAACCCTTATGCAGAGATTCTGAAATTTAGGTTGACGTTTGTGCACAGTTCAAGGATTGCAGTTAACTTATGGCTTAATCACTGAATGAATTGGTGCCTGGGCTGTATCACCCCTCAATATTAATGAGCATTGGTATAAAGCACTTCCTCCAAATCTTTCTCTTATCCCCAACTAATATTTGAAAACAAGCATAAGTCAGGTTTTACAATCATATATTCTAACAGCCTCTGTAATTTTATAAGGGCTCCCGTGGTTACAGAAGACCTGACTTATGGAAATCTGATCTAATGCAAATTCTCCATCCATTTTCAAAGTTACAATACAAGAACAGAAACAAAGCAACAAATTCTAGTTGTGCTGCCTTGGAGAGGGGTTGCTGGGTAGGTTTGAGGAATGTGCAGCTGTTTTAAATCTTGCACTGAGTCCCTCCAGGCTTCCCACTTGTGGAGCTTCTCACATGTCTGCGGTAAGTCCCCGAAAGGAGATCTTTGCCCTGCATAGTGGCAGGAAACACCAAACCCAAGCGATCAAATATGCTGCTCTCTATGGACAGTACTCAGCACCAGGTGAATGGCTTATTGCTGCTTCATACTGCACAGGTATAGGTGTTGGTCACTATCTCCCACAGGAGTCCCAAACTGCATGGCTTAGGTGTGGCTTCTCCACTGAGGTCCAGGTCCTTAACAAATTCTGAATGACCTTCAGGTGGGAATGTTTTCATAACCGTTTCACTGTTGGGAGCAAACTTAAGCAGCCTCAGATGCTTCGGTCCTCTGCAGGAGGTCAATAGCTTCAGCATTGGTAGGTACAGACACAAGACCGTCATCAACATAGAAGTGACGTTGCACCAACTGAACAGTGCTGGCTCCATGTTCACCAGCGCCCCCTCAGATGTCGACAGCTTGGGAGGGCCTGTTGCCAAAAATGTGGACTTTCATTCTTATAGTCAATGACATCCTTGGTCTCATCATCGTCCCTCCACCACAGAAGCCTGAGGTAATTCCTGTAGTCAATCAGACAAGAAGACAATGGAACATTTGGTGTATGCCTGCAAGAATAGCAACCAAGCCCTTCTGTATGAGGGTCAAAACCCTGCCGGAAGGAAGTTATAGAGTTCGAGCACGTCGCTGAGAGATATGGAGACAAATACCACTTAGATCTGACCAGGCTTTTGAGCAGGACAGACTCTGAAAATTGGTAGGTAGCAGCATTCTTCATTTTCTCACTGTGGTGGCGCTATCTCAGCATGGTCATTTTCAAAAATCTTACCCGTAAAGGCAACAAGCTGCTCTCTTATCTCTGGCTTTCTTTTCTGAGTTCGCTGTAGAGAGGTAAGATGGGTGAGGCCTGTTTCCAATTGTTTGGTAAGCACTGGGGAACTTTAAAGGGGATAGGAGCAACGCAACTATTTGTCTCATCCCTGTAGAATTCCTTGTAGATTGTTTTCAGGAAGGTTGTGTTTTTGATGGATGAGGCACGTTTGATGTCAGATTTTGTCTGGTTGAACATGGTTTGTCCAAGTGTTTCCTCTGTTACCCTGCTAAGCTTGGAAGGGCTATTGCATTGCTCCCCGCTGTGACTGACTCGCAGCTTCAACTGCACGAAGCTGTCATGGGAGAGAGGATAGAAGGACGGCCATTCTCCAGCACACTAGACTTGAATGTGTCCACACTCGGCTTAAGTGCATTTCCCAAGCACATGTCACCCACCAATGCCCAGCCCAGATCCAGTCTCTGTGTGGCAGGAGCTTCATGTGCTCTGTTGACCTCCCGCATGACTTTATACACCCCTTACAATGTCCCTCCCAAGCAAAGTGAGGATCTCTGCATTGGGGCCGTGTGCTGGAATGTGTGCTGCCACACTTCTCTGGTATTTCAGAGTGATCACTGAGTACCTCATTGCACTCAGTTAGTGACAGGAGAGAAAGACTGACCTTACCATTGAGTGATTCATCCTGCCTTCCTCCCAAGTGCCTCGACTGTACCAGCACAGGCTCTGAGCGAGTATGAAGATGTGTGGCTTTTAACACTGAACAGCTCAAAGTCATCTGAGTGGCCAATGAGTGGTTATTTTGGTCATCAAGTAAGACATACATGCTGACAGCTCTTTCGCGCTGGCCTTCAGGATGCACTCTTACAATTCAGATCTTTGAGCCTAGCTACCTGCTCCAGACCACAAACCTTGGTGCATTGGAAGTTAACAGCAGCCTCAATTGGAGGGTTTCTTTCTTCCTCCCCGGCATTGTCTGATAAGGACTTGGAAGTCTTGAGGGTTTGAGGTGCTGGACTTGGGTGCATGGCTGTGCTATGGTGAGTGCTATACTCCATAGCTGAATAAAAAACAATCTCAATTATTTCCATTTCAGCATTTTGAAGGAGTGCACATTTTAAGCATGATGCCATAACAAAATTGCTCCTTTGACTGAATTTGATACCATTTGCTTTTGTCAATGTCACTGTCAGTATCAGTATCGAAGTGAAAGGAAATCCCTTCCTCACTCCAACCCCTACTTTTGTTCTCAACTCTTCTCTTTCTATTCAATCATAAAGAAGATGAAAATGACACAAAACTGCTTACCTAGCTCCATACAAGACAAGAGCTATATTTAAGAAAGAAATGCCTATTTTCTCACAAAAATAACATCGATCAACTTATCCTGGGCTGCTCGTCAGTATTTACAATCTTTAAGCACAGACCTTCTATGTGTGTATATGTATGTATGTGTGTGTATATATTTGTGGTTCTGATTGGATTGGAGACTGTTGTGGTGTGTCTGTATTGAAGTAATCTTGTCACAGAAGCTCAATCTGCACTAACTTGTAGATGGTTTAATGGTGCTCTCTTACAGGTAAAGGATCTGTTACTTTTACACTGTTCCACAATGCATTTGTGAAGACTTTACAGGCTACACGTTCGTTCCTTGTCTGACTGTTTTACAGAGAATGACGACCTACAGTATATTGTTCCACAATAGCTGTCTCTCCTAACAGCTCAGTGACAGTGCTGAAGATGACCAAGAAGAAATCTACAGTTGTCAACTGCTTACCTTGCTGGAAAGAAGTTAAGAGACAGATTTAAAGGAAGTTGTAAATAAGGGGATTTAGTACATCATCATAATTCATAAGAGTGGAAAAAGATTATACCAGTTGACTTGTTTCTCCCTCTATGGTCTTTGTGGCTGAAATCATTAAGCAATTTTTATAACAGCAATTACATAAGGATAAACATCTATGTGTCTTCTATAGCTGAGATTCATACAAAACCATGAAAAAAGAGCACCACTAAATTTTGAGTTTTTCAACATCAGATATTCCAAAAGATTTGACCAATATTTTAGTTTGAGGGAAGAGGAAATTAAATTAGAACTTTAAAAAGTGCAAGAAATTGACTTTCAGGAAACCTAATTCCTGCCACAAGCTTCTGTACATTTTATAATGCTATTTGTAATTCCATGTTTACCATTTTGTTTGCTAGTGGATCTCTTAAGACATAAAATGAGTGCCTAGTTAAGTAAGGGCTTAAGCAGAAAGGTATTTTCAGAAACATGTAAAAACCTTAAGTTAAACATTGCAATCCCACTAGTCCCTGCCCTCTCTCCAGAACTGTATCTAAATGCCTCCTGGATCCATTTATGTTATCTGCTTTGGAGGATATCACTGTTAACTTACTCCTCCATTTTATTACCTTCTTTGCAAACAAAGTTTCACTTTGTTTCCCTTCTTGCTTCTAGCTTCTAATGTGTAGCTTATTGACTTTAGTATTTGAACCTTTAGAAGCCATGCTCAATTTTCCCGTGCCTTTCTCAAAACAATATAAAATCCAAATAGTGCATCCACTTTTCTAAAGATTCAATTGATAATTGATCTGTCTTTTATAAAATAAATTCCTCGAATATTTTTGCTGCTTGTCTCTGTGTTTCCTCAGAGGCAATCCTTCATGTGGTCAGATGTTAAGGTCTAGCACAGTTCAACAGACAGAATCTGGTCAATAAATTATCCGGCATCTCATGGCTTCTTTCATTTGTTGCAAATGCTAAGATTTTTAGAAATTTTGTTATCCTCAAAACATTCTCTGGACATTTCACATAACGTTATTTATTGTATTTGTTACCATATTTTTAACTTTCTAAAGTAAAGCTAGTTAAATTTGTATTTCTATGTGGACAATGTAACTCTTCAATAGAGAGGCAAAACTAGTTTTTATTCTTATTTCTATGGCAAAGAAATGGGGACAACAATTATCTATTTGAATGGCTACTTTGAATCCCAAAGATGCCTACATTGGGGTCAGGAAAACACCCAGGCATCTTTGTCATCTGCCCAAACCATGGGCCTCCCTCAAGGTGCATGGGTTTCCTGTAGTGAATGCCTTCTAACAGAAAGAGTTAGCAGCCACTTAAGGCATTCTGTTAAACATCCCTTCATATCCTATCACAGTCAAAACCAGGACAATCAACACTCATTGGTTGAATCTCTGCAAATTTAATCAAGGCCTACCAATTGTCTTTCTACTCAAGCAGTCCAACTATTCTGGGCCAGAATATGGTGCCAGTAGTGGACTTCCTCTGCTCACTGCTGATATGCATACCACCCATGGACTTAACTACAGTGATTCCCTCAATGACAACGTTCTGCTAAATGGTGTTCTGTTAGAACATCCTATCATATGAGAGATGGGACAGTCAAGAAACACTTCAATAATTTGAAACAAGTGTCCCTGGCTATATTTGATGGCTTTGTTTCTGAGTATCCCTGACATTAAAATTTTATTAAAAGTCTATTAACAATTAACTACTAACCATAGAACATTTTAAAAAGTTTAAAGAAATGGTTAAATCACTTTCAAGCACTTTAGAACCTATTTAAGACAGTTTATTTTATAACATTAGAACCAATAAGTTCAGAGAAAACAGGTTGCCTCACAAACAAGAGAAAATTTACAGATGCTGGAAATCCAAGCAAGACACACAAAATGCTGGAGGAAGTCCAAAAGAGTAAACAGTTGACGTTTCAGGCTGAGACCCTTCATCAGGACTGCATCAGGAGTTCATCAGAAGTTACCTCATATGTGCCCTCCAGCTTGTGGCCATTTCTCTCCTTTCCAACAAAAGGACTGCTGAGGAACTGCACTGATTTAATGCACTGGCCCTGGAAGTGAGTGGAACCGAAAAATTGTTATAGTCTAGACAACAAACTCAGAACCTGTGTATCATCCTGTCATAAACATCCTGTTAAAAGTTCAAAGTAAGTTTATTACCAAAGTATGTATATGTCACCATATACTAGCTTGAGATTCATTTTCTTGCAGAACTACAATAGGCTCAATGAAAGACTATACAGAAACAAATACTAGCAAACAACTCTAATACAAACAAATTAATTAATAAATAGGGGTGGAAATAAATAAATAAATAAATAAATAATGGTGAGAACATGAGATGTTGAGCCCATGGGTTGTGGAATCAGTTCAGTGATGGGCGAGTAAAGCTATCCACACTGGTTCAGGAGCCTGATACTTGAAGGGTATTAACTGTCCTGAACCTGATGGTGTGAGACACAATACTCCTGTACCTCCTTCCCGATGCCAGTAGCAGGAACAGCCTGTATGGTGGGGGTTCTTTTTTTAATGATTTATTGAATTCTTTTACAAATTTTCCCCAAACCCTTGAATCAATGTTGAAATTATGTAAATCATAGCTTACAAAACATAAAATTATCCAAAAAATACAAACAAACATGGCAGAAATAAATAGCAATATAATTATCATGTGTGTCTATTTAGACCTCTAATAACAGAAAAGACTGCCATTCAGCAATATGCTTCACCACTACCTTCACCACTATTTCCCTCCCCCCAGGAAATCTAAATATTTGCCCCATTTTTGTGTATAGATGTCCAGTCTGTCAAACTGTTTGTAAGATGTGTTTAAAAGCTGTCACTTTGGCTATTTCTGTGACCCACTCCTGAAGTGATGATTCCCCCCAAGTTCCTGCAACCTCTAACCTCTAATTTGTCTTCCTACCATTATACTTACCTGGATCCAATTTTGAGAGTGTTTATCCCCAAGTAACCCAAGTGTGTCACCAAGACAAAAAGTCTGGGGCAGAAAGGGAGTTGAATACCTGAAACTTCACCGGTTTACTTATGTATCATAATCCAAAATTCTTGAATTCTGGGACAGGACCAGAGAGCATGTACTAAGTCCCCTTTATCCGCCTCACAGCGCTAGTATTCAAGGGTATTTTTCAATCCTAATCTATGTAACATTGCTGGAGTACAATAAAAACAGTGTAGGATCTTAAACTGAATAAGGCACACCCTCAGGTCCCTTGACATGGTTTTGACATTTTTGCAAATTTTGTCCCACTCCTTTGTTTCAAAAGTCACATCCAGGTCTTTTTCCCATGCTCTTTTAAGACCCAACAGAAATTTGTCCCTGGAGATTTGTGTTAAAGCTGAATAATAAGTTGAAGCTTTGTGACCTTTACCATATGCAGCCAGTACAGTAGACAGTATCATAGCAACATGTGGGGGGTTTCTGTGTAGAACCAAAAGTTGTATGTAGCAAATGACGCAGTTGAAGATATCTCCAAAATTGTGACCTAGAGATATCATACTGATGGGTTAATTGATTAAAAGATCTTAAACTATCACCATTATAAAGGTCTCCCAATTTAATTATACCTTTCCCTCGCCATTTCCTCCAGAAGAAAGGGGACTTATAAATACACAACTTTGGATTCATCCAGATACTTGAGGCTTCATTCAGATATGGATTAAATTTAAATAATATGGTTAGCTTATTCCAGAACAAATGCATATACAATATAATTGGGTGAGACCTTGCCTCAGGAGGTAACTTGATAGACAAACATTGTAATGGAGGGATGGGAGGAAGAGCAGAGCACTCAATACGATACCAAGAGGGCACTCTTTCCGGAGGGAGAGACCAATGTGCTAAATGCTTAAGAGTAAAGGTATAGTAATAGTGTATTAACTTTGCCAAACCTAAGCCCCCCCCCCTTTCAACTGGCAATTATAATTTTGTTAAAGTTTAAGCATGGGCATTTACCATTCCAAATAAAAGCCTTAATTATTTTATCAAATTGCTTGAAATATGTTAATGAGATTTGAACTGGTAACGATTGGAACAGATAATTAACCTTTGGAATGCTATTCATTTTCAGAGCATTTACTTTTCCCAACATTGACAAATCCAATGATGGCCATCTGACTACATCACATGAAATTCTTCAGTTGAGGGGGAAAATTAATACCTAAATATCATATACCCTTCTTTGGCCAGTGGAATTGGCCTGGGTAAAAAGCAGATGCAGGGTAATATGCAGTCAACAGTAGTGCTTCCGATTTTGTTCAATTAACCTTATACCCTGAGAATCTAGAGTAAGACTTTATAATGTTAAAAAGACATGGCACTGACCGACTAGGGTTCGACACAAATAATAAAATATCATCCACATAAAGTATCAGTTTATGAACCTGTCCTCCCACAGATATCCCTGTAAAGTTCTCATTCTCTCTGATAGCTGCTGCCAGGAACTCCAAAGCCAGACAGAAGGACGCTGGAGAAAGTGGGGAACCCTGTCGGGTACCCCTTCTAAGAGAGAAGTAAGGTGAAATGTACCCACTAGTATGAACTGCTGCTTCAAGGTTATTATATAACAGTCTAATACATTTTAAAAAGATGGGTCCAAATCCAAAAAATTGAGGAATCTTAAACAGATAGCCCCATTTCACCTGATCAAATGCTTTTTCAGCATCGAGTGAGGTAGCTGCTATAGGAGACTGATTGTCGGCCACCGACCACATAATATTCACCAGATGCCTAATGTTATCAAATGAGCTGCGGCCCCTGATAAATCCCACCTGATCACTGTGTATCAACCATGTTATTCCTGTATCTAAACGGTTTGCAAGGATCTTTGATAAAATGTTCATGTCTATTGGGATTAGGGAAATTAATCTATAATTCTTACATTCAGACGGGTCTTTACCCTCTTTCAGAATCAATGTAATTAGCGTTTGTGATAAAGTAGGGGGTAAATTAGCCCACTCTACAGACTCACCGTACTTATTCAGCAGTACAGGAGCTAGCTCCTCTGCATAGTATTATAAAAATTCTGCTGTAAATCCATCTGGACCAGGAACTTTCCCAGTGGGTAAGGTCTTAATCACTGATATAATTTCTTCCAATATTATAGTGGAACCAAGGTATTGTTGTTCTTTCATCAACTTAGTCAACCCTAATGGCCTCTGAAAGCTATCAATTTCTTCCTCACTTAGAGTTGGAGGCTGATGTATATAGGTCCTTATAAAACTCTTGGAATGCATCATTAATATCTTTAGGTGTCGTGAAAGTATCCCCTGTTGCTGATCTAATAGCTGGGATGATAGATATTGATTCTCTCTGCTTTATACACCTTGCCAGAAGCTTGCCAGCTTTCTCCCCCATTCAAATTGCCTTTGTCTTGCCCTGAAAAGCCAAAATACTACTTTCTGGGATAATATTAGATCATATTGATATTTCAGCTGTTTTAGTGCTCTCAGATCTTTGGATGACATCCACTGCTTCAATTTTGTCTCAGTCGCTTTGATTTTATTTTCTAAGTTTGTAATTTTCTAATTATTCTGTTTTTTATATAAGAGGTGTGTTGAATAGTATTTCCCCTCAAAAGTGCCTTCAGGGCTTCCCAGTTAGGGGTGGGGGTTCTTGGTGATGATGCTGTCAGCATTCCTTGTAGATGTGCTCAGTGGTGAGGAGGGCTTTGCTTGTCCTCTGATGGACTGGGCTGTATCCACCATCTGTTGAAAGCTTTTCTTTTCTTGCGCATTGCTGTTTCCATACATGGTCATGATGCAACCAGTCAGGATAGTCTCCACTGTGCATCTATTAAAGTTTGCCAAAGTGTTAGATGACACCCAGAACTTCTAAGAAAGTAAAGGCACTACCTTCTTTGTGACGGCAGATATGTTGCTGGTCCCAGGACAGATCCTCTGAAATGAAAATGCCAAAGAATTTAAAGTCACCCACCCTGTCCACTTTGAACCTCAGCTCATTGGTTTTGCTGATGTGAGAGTTTGTGTGACAGCACTCAGCCAGATTTTCAATCTCCCTCCTTTACGCTGAATTGCCACCACCTTTGACTCAGCAAAATGATGACAGTTCAGTACAGAAATGCAAACGCATTCCAGGGAGTTCTGGCCCAAAATTTTAGCAGCCCTTTCCCTTCTCCATAGATGGTTAACCAGTGCTCTGAAGATTAATACCTCACTTAATTAAAATAATAATTAGATTATTTCACTCCTACAGCTAAGGGTACTGACATGGTTCATCTCATTATTCACCAACTTTCTTATTGTCAGTAAGCACATTATTGATGAGAGCTGATGACAGCTCACATCATTTAGCAGATGATTGATGAGTAGATAAGTGAATGATGATCAGCCATTACCTTCTGGGTTCAATTATCATTATGGATGGGTCGTCTCATTAGTTGTCTGACCATTCACCGCCAAAGTTTGACTAGACTCGATAACTAGAGCCACGGGTAGTGGAGGCATGCCATTGTGGTTGCTTTGTCATCCTTGTGAGTAGTCCAATGCTTAAGCATTGTCAGATTATTTCAGTATTACTGTTCATGCCGTTCATTAGCAGCTTCTGGATTGCCTCACCATTTCACAATGAGCGGAGGTGGCAGCCTATATTACTGCAGCAGTGCTTTGGGTGCAACATCTCTCTTCCTGGGTTATTCCAAGGGGCTACCGTGAATAAAAGACTTGTGGTTGACATGTCCCTGAAGTTCAGATTCAGCTGAATTTCAGGCAGATTAGCTCAGCAATATCAAGCGACCATCACAGAATTGCCCAGCGGACTGAAGCTTCAGCATTTCGCCAGAGTATATACCAGCACAATAGCTATGGAAGGTTCTAAACCGTGGCTGGGTGTGCAATTATTCAACACTTGCTCTTAACTTTCGACTTCACTTAAATTGCTTAATGATCTGTTGCATGACTAGTCAAATCAAATCAAGTTTAATTTCTTTCAAACCATACATGGATACAGTTGAATGAGGCAGCATTCTTCTGGTGCTAAGGTGCATAGCATGCATTCAAAGTATGAGAGGAAAAAAATACATATCGTTACGCAAGAAAACACATGCATAGTTCAAGACTCTGAGCGACATGCAAAGTGATGGTACAGCTCCCAGCAATCTAGCCTGTTGTTCCACTGGTCAAACACTGGAGGGCAGCACTGACAGGAGAGGCCAGCTCAGGCGCCACACTACACCACCTCCAGAGTCTCCTCACCTGAGCTGCAGCAGCAGGCAAGCCCACAGCTTGAGGCCTAGTCCTCACTATAACTGAGGCCAAGCTGTCACTGCACCGCCTATCTAGCCATCAAACACGGGAAACAGGCCTATGGCATCCTACATTATCAATGTCCAACAGTGTCTAGTGATCACAAGAGAAACATTCCAAGACAGTCACTCATGGTTACACTGCACACTACTTCTTGGTGCTTTTGAGTAGCAGTCTGCAGCCAGGTCAGATTCTCTGTACCCTCTCCAGCCAGACCACCGGCTGCTCTGAATACCGAGCAGTCACGGTAGACCTGCTGTACCCCTAGTTCTTGGAGTCCAGTATGGCCTTATGATAGTGAAAATGCATTTTAAAAAGAAAAGTGTACCTTTTGTTGGTCCCTGAGAGGGTGCTGCATTCAAACTGGAAGTCATCTACAGGCAGTATCACAGCAGCTAAGAAGATACGCCACTTGAAATTGGTTTTGATAAATGCAAATAATGCCATGGCCCACCACTTTTCAACAGTAAACAGACTTTGGGATTACTGGGTTGCTTTCAGACAGCTTTGGTAGATCTGAGGTTGTAAAAAATATTAAATAAAAACAAAGATTTTCCTATCCTTTGTTGACAATCATAAATAGAGGTTTGGGCAAAGATCTCAGGAAGGGTTCTCTGGCACTTCTTAGTGAGAAAAGGATTAGGGGAGAGACAATAAAGTGACGTTTAAATGGCCTTGCTCCCAATGGAAGAATCTCAGAAAATCCGAAAAAAGAGTTCTAGAAACACTTAGCAGGGCAGGCAGCATCTGTGGAGGGAGAAGCCAGGTTAACCTTCCAGTTAACCAATCATTCTGATGCTTAAGAAATGATGATTTAGAACTTTATCTAACATAGAATTCCTTCTGCAATAAGGGAGTTTCATACAAAAACATCAAGAAAGTTGCTAAAAGCTGGAACATTAATTGTTATCCAACCATTAATTTGAAAAAAAGTTCACATCTAACAGCTGTTGTAATTTCGATTTAATTTTAATTTTAATATGCAGAACGTTTATAATGCTCCCATGCCACTCCATGCTAAATTGTTATTATACATTATGAGTAAGCAACAAAAATAATGTTTTCCATTATGAATAAGAATTCTTTTGGGACTAATGTGAAAATAAATGAAGATGGATGAAGTTATTATCTCTCTAACACATGTTAATTTCATCCAGATGCAAGTAGATTTTGTAATATTAATTGGTGCAAACTGGAATACTGTAATAAAATATTAATAGTCAAGTGCACTTAAAGTACACTTTTCCATTTATGAAACAAAAACAACCTACAATTCTAGGATACATGAATTTCAGATCAGATCGTGGTTAATGCAATGAATACTTTAGAAAGCAATAGCAGCATTAACACAAAAGTAACTTGGAGCACTGTACCTAATAGGATGCATCACGTGACAGGATACAGGTAGATAAAAAGAGTCAAATCCGATCTTTAAAAAAAGGGGAAGGCAGCAGAAAGAAACTTATAGACCAGTTAGCCTGACAGTGGTTGGGAAGATGTTGCAGTCAATTGTTAAGGAAGAGATTATGGAGTACTTGGTGACACAGGACAAGATAGGACAAAGTCAGTATGGTTTCTTTAAGGGAAAATCTTGTCTGACAAACCTTTTGGAATCCTTTGAGGAGATTATACACACCATAGATAAAGGGGATGCAGTGGATGTTGTATATTTGGACTTTCAGAAGGCCTTCAACAAGGTGCCACACATGAGGCTGCTTATCAAGTTAAGAGCCCATGGTAGTACAGTAAAGTTGCTGGCACAGTTAAAGCATTGGCTGATTGGTAGGAGGCAGCAAGTGGGAATAAATGGATCCTTTCCTGGTTGGCTGTCAGTGAGGGGTGTTCCACGGGGGTCGGTGTTGGGACCACTTCTTTTATGCTGTATATCAATGATTTAGATGAGGGAATAGATGTCCAGTTTTGCAGATGATATGAAGATTGGTGGAGGGGTGGGGTTGTCATATGAGGAACGTTTCATGGCTCTGGGTTTATACTCGCAGGAATTTAGAAGGACAAGGGGTATCTCATTGAAACCTTTCGAATATTGAAAGGCCTAGACAGAGTAGATGCGGGGGAGTTAGGACAAGATGACACAGCCTCAGGATAGAGGGGTGTCCATTTAAAACAGAGATGTGGATACATTTCTCTAGCCAGAGGGTTTATTACCACAGGCAGCTGTGGAGGCCAGGTCATTGGGTGTATTTAAGGCAGAGCTTGATAGGTTCTTGATTGGACATGGAGTCAAAGATTATGGGGAGAAGGCTGGGGAATGGGGCTGAGGAGGGGAGAAAATGATCAGACATGATTAAATGGGAGAGCAGACTTGATGGGCCAAACAGCCTGATTCTGCTCCTATGTCTTATGGTCTTATTGTCTAAAAGAATCAAGAACAGTTTTTCTTGATCATCACCCTTGGAGATGTGGTCCATCCTAAATTTCCATATCCCCACTCATCTCAGGACATTCCTGGGAGATAACAAAATGTCTGGTGAGGTGGAGGGAGAGGGTTGTTCTTGGCTTGCTGCAGGCACTTTCATGTCACTTTCCACGGTAGTGGAAAGGGTGAGCAGTTTCAAGTTCCTGAGTGTCACCATCTCTGAAAACCTATCCTGGGCCCAACATACTGATGAAATTACAAATAAGGCATGACAGCAGCTATATTTAATTAGAAGTTTGAGGGGACTTGTTTATGTCACAAAAAACACTCAGCAATTTCTATAGGTGAACCATGAAGTGCCTTTTAACTGGTTGTATCACTGTCTGGTATGGAAGGACACAGCACAGGATCGGAAAAAACTGCAGCAAGTTGTAAACCCAGCCAGCTCCATCATGGGAACTAGCCTCCCCAGCACTGAGGACACCTTCAAAAGCCAATGCTTCAAAAAGGCAGCATCCCTCAGTGAGGACCCCATCACCCAGGACATGCCCTCTTCTCATTGCTCCCATCAAAGAGGTGGTAAAAGAGCCTGAAGACACATATTCAACGTTTCAGAAACAGCTTCTTCCCCTCCTCCATCAGATTTCTGAATTGACAATACACCCATGAACACAACCTCACTATTTTTCCTCCCTTTTTGTACTACTTATTGGATTTATTTTTCACAGTATATACACTTATATTGCAATTTATGATGTTAGTTATTATGTAATGCATTCTATTGCGGCTGCAAAACAACAAATTTCACAACATACGCCATTGATATTAAATCTGATTCTGAAACATGAGTTAGGTATCCCAATGCACAATGTGGATGAGGATGCTAGCCCCTTCCCTCAATGGTTGCAGTAGCATACTTCACCTCCATCCCTACGAAGCAGCTTCAGGGCAGGGCACTTATGCAGTCGTCAACAGATTGATACTGTCCCTCAAAACTTTCCAACGGGCAGGGCAGTCCCTTTACAGTTCTAACTTTGTGATGAAAGTAAAACACAGAATCAAACTCACTACAATCCAGGGCTAGTAGTGCAATGCAATAGCAAGCCACCTTCTGAATGTATGGACGCTCTCCAGAGCACACCCAAAAACCTGACCAGTTAGTACTCGATGAATATTCATAGCTAAAGTGAAGAATGGTGTTAGGAGAATTAGTGTTGGGAGATACATCTGCATTTAGATAGAAAATAGATGTTCAAATTTCCCAAAACTTGCAATGCATAGTGATTACTTAAGGTGGCAATTAGCAAAGGTGAAGAGTTCAGTCCATCAGTCCTTATCATCAATATTCTTCATGTCACTGATGGCATCATGCGAGGTATGTATCCACCTCAGCTTTCCATGGATCTGCAAAGTGGTATATGTGATCAGCAGCACTTGGAGTGGACCTTCCTAGCAGGGCTCTGGGCAGGCCTTTCATTGGTAGGCTCTCACTAGTACCCAATCTCATGGCTGGTAGACATGGCACTCTACAACAAGCACGCCTTCTTGGCTTTAAGTATTTGTAGGCGGGGACCTTCAAGAGCTTGTCTTGATGCTATACAGTAGAGCAATATGCTTCCACTCGTGATATGGATGTCCATCTGTTTTGATTAAGAAGAGAGGAGAGTCTGGCAAGCGCATGGACATCCCAAAACTATCTCACATGGAGGTAGGCCTGTTACGCAGTTTGGAGTGCAGTACATTGTCACAAGGGCCAGTGGAAGCACCCCGGCCACTTTAGCTCAGTCTCATTGGGCAATTTAGATAAACCTACATTTCAGGGCTCCATTCTGTCTTTCAGCTGCCTGGTAAGATTGAGGATACTAGGGGGCAGGTGAAATGATATTTACACTACAAGGCTTTTGTCAACTATATAATTTTACTGCTAAAGTGAGGACCGCCATCACTTGAGATTGACTCGGGAATCCCAAACCTGTGAATAAATTCTCATAATAAAAATTAGCAACAGTTCCAATATCGTTTCTCTGAGCTGGATCAGCTTTTACCCATGAAGATAACAAAAGAAATAACAAATGCATAATCACAACCCATATGTTTAGGTAACTGCATAAAGTCCATTTGGAGATGCACAAATTAATTCCAGGGGAAGGCCTATTAATGTCTTTCAGGATTAAGCCTCTGGTAAATCTAATAGTTGCTGCTACTTTTCTTGCTGTGGTTGAGAATCTCTCATTTTCAATTATAACCATCGTCCTTTATAGTCTTATACATGGTATGCTTTAGTCCATAAAGTTTTTTCAGCCACTGATGCATCATCCTTTAATTGTACGAGTTCATCAAAGATTTTGGAAAGTATCGGCAGCCTGATCACTCTGGTGTGCTATGTGGTTATAATGATCTGCCTTAGGTCATTTGTTCCCTCTTGTCACTTCATCCTTCCCGTCAGCATGAGCAGCATAGTTGATAACAATAACTGCCGTCAATAATTGAAAAGCAGGAAAAGGTTCATAGTTAGTTCACCATGTTTTGTCAGAGTTCTGAAGAGATGAAAAACCTACATAGTTTCCATGATCGTCCATTGTCATATACTAAACCTAAGGCATAACAAAATTGAGTGTACATTTTACAGCAAAAGAATGCAGGCTTTCGTAAAGGTTAAAAATTCAGCTGTTTGAGTAGAACAGGAGGGAGGATAGAAGTTCTGCCTCAGCTGCTATATGAGGTGGAGGAAAAGCCAAGAAAGTGACATAGTCTTACATCAGGTGACATTTTACAAAGGGCCAAATTAAAATTGTATGAGGACAGTTCAGGAACAGATTAGTTAAAGTAAACTGTGTCGTCTATAGTACTGGTGACGGTGTTATCAAACTTGGCCTGTCACCTACACTGTTCTGAAGTCTGAACAGAAAATTGTTCTTCTATACAAAATTGGCTTATCTGTTACCGATGTTGACCATTTGGTCAATTGTATATGTTGGAATTCCTTACTTGGAAGATCTATCACCATTCACAATAGAGTCTATAGTAACCACAAGCAGACAATCAATAATATTTTGAAGTGAGTGAAGCAATTGTCCCTTCTTTGTTGGGTGTATTTCACATCCTTCCATTATTCTTACTTCGTCTGTCTCTGGCACCCCTACTGAGTAAAGGGAAGCTAAGTTCTTTGACATTGATTACACACTGTCACAGTCATCAGCCTGCATTGAGCAGGATTGGCCCTGGTTGTCTCACTTCACAGGTCTCCCTTGTCTGGGTCTGACTTACACACTGCCTTAGTCAAACTCACCTGCATGTTGTCTTTAACCCTTGTCATCACAGCTTCCACACTGAAACCACTCCATCTGGCATCAACAATCGTTCCACAGTCAAAGTCACAGATCAAATTTATAGGACCACAAGACATGGGAGCAGAATTGCACCATTTGGCCCATCTAGCTTGCTCCACTATTCTATCCTGGCAGATTTATTATCCTTCTGAACCCAGCTCTTCTGCCTTCTCCTCATATCCTTTAACACCCTAACCAATCAAACTCTGTTTAAATACACCCAATGACTTGGCCTCCACAACTTGTCTGTAGTAATAAATTCCACAGATTCACTAACCTCCAGTTAAAGATCCCTCCTCACTTCTGTTCTGAAGGGAAGTCTGCATGATTTTATGTTGCCACATGATTGGCTGAGTCAAGATTTGCATTATAAATGAGCAGGTGCACAGGTGTAGCTAAAAGTGGCCACTGAGTGTATGCGCTTTACATTCAGGTTTAAATTTCATTCTAACCTTACTTCAAATGCATCAAAAGCCACCTGTGACCTGAATGAAGCTCTGAAGCTTCACAGAGAATGCCGCCAATGACAGCTGTATTATCTGATTCCATCAGCAAAACTGAAACAGTCTTCAGTCAGACAGATGTTTTCTTCACACTTCATTACCGCATCAAAGGCCTAATGTTTTCTATTCTCAGACTAATTGAACTAACATTAGATCTTCAGGTGGGATTAAATGATTTGATATTCCCACTGTCCTTTCAGCTTTAAAAGAGTCTTTAAAAGACTCTTTTAAATGAGGACTATATTAGACTGTTTTGGGAACAATCGCTGCTGTGTACACATTATCCTCTTCACAAAGGCAACTTTAACTTCTGTCTTTACATTCTTACATGTAAAATTCTCTTTGCATTGGAAGTTGCAGTTAGCACTCCTCCATGCTGTCCATTAGCTTCAGGCATCAGTGCGGTTTCCTTCTGACAGGCTGCATTCTTACAGGGAGGGCCTGGGAGCAGTAGCAGGAAGTGTGAATATCTTTTCAAACTACGCCGAGCAAGATTGTTCTGTGGCTCATTATGGAAGAAAGTGGCTTGGAAGTTTCAAGGAAAGATGCAGAGATGGGAAATTTGTCATTTACCCCTAGAGATCTCCAGATACGTGCCCCAGCGACAGTAATGGAAGAGTGTGACAGAGCATCACGAAGCATCTCCCTGAACTGTATCCAGGAATCTGGTTGCAGTACAGGAAGATGCTTAGTAATCTTACAGGAATTGCCAAGGTCAATGAATTTTTACTACCAACCAGTCCAGAGAATTTATACATCACTACCTTCATCCACTCTTCCCGCTCTTCACTTCCTCCTTCCTGTTCTCAGTATTGACTAACTTCAGATATTCAGACATCTCCAAGTACAAGAGGAAGCTCTATTAGGCTGTTCGCATCTGAAGGAAATTGCTTTCTGCAAATGGCATTCTTAACAACATCAAAAAAATCATTCAGTAGCAGTCAGATCACTCATTATTACAACTTCTGTTAGATATGGAAAAACACTCAAAATGTGAACAATATATCAATAGTTGGGTGAAATGATCCAGCAACAATGTGTAAGTGGTAAAGATCCTTTAAAGTAACAGCAAAGAAGCTTCCCCATGTACTTAATGTGCGATCAGCTGTGTAATGTTGAGATTGGGTAGAGAGTGAGATGTGGTGCTGGAAAAGGTCATCCCTAGCTTCATATCAGCATTACATGGTGATTGATATCATGATGTCCTGTTCTGTATGATTATGGTGGTTATTAGATGCACAACAGAGTCTAAAATCCATCAACTGTTGATCGGACGCAGCTAAAATAGAACGAGCACAGAATATTATGCAACTTCCAATACTGTAGCATAGAAATAGGCTCAGTATGTGTGTGATTACTGTTGAATGACCATATTTACCTTTCTATGAAAATTGCTTTTGGATAATAATCACTTCCAAGAATTCTTCATCACACACCAACTTCATTGGTTTCAAAGGAAAGGTATCAGGCAGAATGCAGATGATCCATTACCTCTAGCAGTTCCCACTACTGTAAATGAGGGCTGATCACTTCTTCAGGCCCCATTGACAGCATTATAGTTAAATAATGAAAATAAGCTAGCACATAATATAAAAATAGACAGTAAAAGTTCTTATAATTATATAAAGCGGAAAAGGGCGGCCAAAGTGAATGTAGGCCCTTTGGTGGACAAGAAGTGGGATTTGATATTAGGCAATGAGGAAATGGCCGAGGCTTTGAGTGACTATTTTGTGTCAGTCTTCAGGGTGGAGGACACATCTAACATGCCAAAGAGAGATGATATGGATGTGATAGGAGGTGAGGACCTCAATGCAATAGCTGTCACTAAAAAGGTAGTGCTGAGCAAATCTGTGGACCTAAAGATAGTTGAGTCCCCTGGTCCTGATGGAATGCATCCCAGGGTACTGAAAGAAATGGCAGAGGTTTTGGTAAGGCCTATGGTGATAATTCACCAAAATTCTCTGGACTTTGGGCGGGTCCCAGCAGATTGGAAGAAGGCAAATGTCACGCCACTGTTCAAGAAAGGATGTAGGCAAAAGGCAGGTAATTATAGGCCAGTTAGTTTAACATCTGTAGTTGGGAAAATGATTGAAGTTATCATTAAAGAAGAAATAGCGAGGCATCTGGAAAGAAATGGATCCATCAAGCAAGCACAGCATGGATTCAGCAAAGGCAGGTCCTGTTTGAAAAACTTACTGCAATTCTTTGAGGATATAAAAAGTGCAATGGATAGAAAGGAACAGATGGGCATTATTTACTTAGATTTGCAGAAGGCGTTCGATAAGGTGCCACATAAAAATTTTATCCATAAGATACTAATAGAAAGCAGAGAGTTGGGACACATGGGTGTTTCTCTGGTTGGCAATCAGTGGTGAGTCATGTGCCCCATGGGTTGGTGCTGTGCCCGCTGCCGTTCACGAAATACATAAACAATCTATAAGAGGGAACAGTGTATCTAAGTTTGCTGATGATACTAAATTGAGTGGAAAAACAAGTTGTGCAGAGGATACAGAGAGTCTGCAGAGAGATATAGATAGGTTCAGAAAGTGAGCAAGGGCCTGGCAGCTGGAGTACAATGTTGGTAAATGCAAGGTCATCCACTTTCGAAGGAATAATGGAAGATCAGATTATTATTTAAATGGCAAAAGACTGCAGCATGCTGCCTTGCAGGCCTTGGGAGTGCTTGTGCATGAACTGCAAAAGGTTGGTTTACAAGTGCACCAGGCTATCAAGAAGGCAAATGGAATGTTGGCCTTCATTGCCAGCGGGATTGAATTTAAGAGCGGGGAGGTCATGCTGCAACTGTACAGGGTACTGGTGAGGCCGCACCTGGAGTACTGCCTGAAATTCTGGTCTCCTTATTTGAGGAAGGATATACTAGCTTTGGAGGCAGTGCAGAGGATGTTCACCAGGTTGATTCCAGAGATGAGGAGGTTAGACTATGAGGAGAAATTGAGTCATCTGGGACTGTACTCACTGGAATTCAGAAGAATGAGAGGAGGTCTTATAGTAACATAAAATTATGAAAGGGATTGATAAGATAGAGGCAGGAAAGTTGTTTCTACTGGTAGGTGAGACTAGAACTAGGAGGCATAGCCTCAAGATTCGGGGGAGTAGACTTAGGACTGAGATGAAGAGGAACTGCTTTTCCCAGAGAGTGGTGAATCTGTGGAATTCTCAAAGTTGGATAGATTTTGCATAGTAGGGGAATTAAGGGTTATGGGGAAAAGGCAGGTAGGTGGAGATGGGTCCATGGCCAGACCAGCCATGATCTTATTGAATGGTGGAGCGGGCTCGATGGGCCGGATGACCTACTCCTGCTTCTTTCTTTTGTTCCTATGTAATGGTACAACCAGTCACTAAGTATAACACATCTTGCCTTGCTTCACCTGTGTGCCGCATCACCGAATCCTGACTCCACCAGCGCTCCTTTGGGAACACTGACCATATTTTGCATTCACTCAGTGATATTTCCAATTATTTCAGTTTAGTGATTAGAATTTTTTGTGCTGTGAAGCTTTGAATGCCTCAAACTAACGAAGTATTCGATAAAGAATTTGGTGGGAGTGCAAGGAGCTGTACAATGAATGGCAGAAGGTTAAGTGGCATAGAGGAATAAGGGCTCGGGTCTTAAAAGGAGCAGGACATGAAAATAATGTTGTTAAAAAGATATTTGGGATGTTTTAATTTATTGGCTAAGACATAGACTATAACAGAAAGGAGGTTATGCTGAAAACAAAAACAGAATTAATGTTTCAAGTTCTGCAATTTTTTTTGTTTTTCAGTGAGATTATGCTAGAACTGTATACATCACCAATTTAACCAAAGCTTGGCATCGTTGCACAGTTCTGACCTCCACATTATACTGCAAGGATGAAGAGAAAAGTTGCAAGAATGTTCCATAAATGGAAAATTGAGACAAAATTGTGTGAACAAGGATCAATTTTTAGAACAATAATGGCCAAGCAAGGATTCGATTATGACCTATTAAATTCTTAAGTGCGGATGTTCAGTAAATAGGAAAGACACTCCCATTAGCAGAAGTGGAAAAAAACAGATTTAAAATAGTGGTAAAATCAGAAGGGAGATGATGATTAATTTTTTTATTACGAGGAGGCGTTGTGGTTCAGGAACTCACTGTCTGAAAGGGTAGTAAAGGCGAAGCCTTGCATCACATTCAAACAGTTTGTGGCTGTGTATTTGGAGTTTGATTAATTTGTCCTAATGCTCTGTGATTTGATATATATATGTATTAAAAATGTATATAGGTTTTGCATAAATTGCTTCTAGAGTGCTTTTACCAGTAAAATTATTAACCATTTCTGACCATCTGAATAGAGGAGAACTTAAATCTTTGCATATCACTTTCATTTTGTGTGAAGCAGATCTTGTTGTCATCCTGTTGTATGCAAAACTATGAGACACTGGGTAGTGGTTTAATGGAGACTGCACGGGAAAAGTCGGGGCTTATTTTGGATAGTTCTTATACATAACGTTATCCTGTGAATAGTGACATTTGCTTTTCTTTTGTTTGTCTATTGACTGGATGTGCAGGCAGGATTTCATATCTTTGTGGCCCCACGTGGGACATATTAGGCAGTGCACCAGACTGCAAAAGTATTTTGCAACCCAGTACACTAGTTAATATGTCCCACCTGTGTCCATTGTCACTGAAAATGTACACATTAATTAAGTCAGTTGAATGGAGTAAAAACGTCAGCAGCCATGCATTGAAAAGTGGATGATACTGCCTGGGTTTCTCCATCAGCCAGCTCCAGACAGAGCATTGCTAATGAAGTCAGCTGCTTTCATAACAGGGCTGAGATTCTATTTAAGTTTATTACATTCTATTGATTGATTTTGGTTTAAATCTTTACTAGAACTTACAATGGCTTTAAGGTAGAAACTGTATTAATGAACAGACTAAAAAGAAAGGAAACAATATTTTCCTTAGAGGATCAGTTTGTTTGTATTTTTCTTCGCAAATTTACATTTACTGTCCCACAGTATTGACATACAAGGATGTCCTGGAGTAATTTGCCAGGTTAAAGATCAGGACCGGAGAGTGATTTTCAGAACCAACAGCAATCTCATTATTAGATTGCAGAAGAGAGTGGTCACCACAATATGCCTGGATTGAAGCATATTAGCTGTATGAGAGGTTTGACAAACTTGGATTTTGTTCTCTGGTCATTAGTGGCTGAGGGGTAGAGGTATATGAAATTATAGCTATAGAAGGGGTAGATTGAGCCATTTTCCTGGGGTGGAAATGTCAAATGTTTGAGGGCACAGTTTCACAGGTTTGATGTTGAGGAAGTGGGGTGGGGGGATTAGGGAATTAAAGGAATTTTGTGAGGCAATTTCTTTTATATAGAATGTGATGGGTGCCTGGAACACTTTGCCTATGGAGGAGGTAGTGTAGGTTTTTGCAATAAAGCAATGTGAGGCATGTTATGTTTAAGAAACCCCATAAACAACTCATTTGTTGTACTCCAAACACTGAACACAAAAAGTGTGGTAACAGAACTTCAAGTAATACGTCATCATGTCAGACTAAACTCTTAAAGTGGATTTAATTTGGCTTTTTTGACCAATCACAGCAAAAGACTCTTTTGTGTCAAAGTGAAAACAGATCTCTACAAAGTGATCTAAATTAATTACACGTATAAAACACATGATAATTTATTGCATAAGTATTCACCCTCTTCAAGTCAGTACTTAATAGATGCATATTTGGCAGCAATTACAGCCTTAAGCCTGTGCAGATAGGTCTCTATCAGCTTTACAGTTTTTGTCCATTCTTCTTTACAAAACTGCTCAAGTTCTGTAAGATTGCATGGGGATCATGAGTGAAGAACCCTTTTCAAGTCTAGCCACAAATACTCAATTGTATTGCCGTCAAGACTCTGACTTGGTCACTTGGTTGTTTTTAAGCCATTCTTGTGTAATTTTTGCTGTATGCTTGGGGTCATTGTCTCATTGGAAAATAAATCTCCCAAGTCGCAGTTCTCTTGCAGACTGCATCAGGTTTTCTCCAGGATTTATCTGTATTTTACTGCATTCATTTTACTGTCTACCTTCACAAGCCTTCCAAGGCCTGCTGTAGTGAAGCATCCCCACAGCATGATGCAGCCACTACTGTGTTTCACAGTAGGGATGGTGTGTTTTAATGATGTGTGGTGTTTGGCTTATGCCAAACATAGCATATAGATTATGGCCAAAAAGCTCAAATTTGGTTTCATCAGACTATAGAACCTTCTTCCAGCTGACTTCAGAGTCTCCCATGTGCCTTCTGGCAAACTCTAGATGATATTTCATGTGAATTTTTTTCAACAGTGGCTTTCTCTTTACTACTCTCCCATAAAGCTGTGACTGGTGAAGCACCTGGGCAACAGTTGTTGTATGTACAGTCTCTCCCATCTCAGCCACTGAAACTTGTAACTCCTCCAGAGTTGTCATAGGTCTCTTGGGGGCCTCCCTCACTAGTCCCCTTCATGCATGGTCACTCAGTTTTTGAGGACAGGTAGATTTATAGCTGTGACATATTCTTTCCATTTCTTGATGACTGACTAAACTGTACTCCAGGGGATATTCAGTGACTTGGAAATTTCCTTGTATCCTCCTCTTGACTTGTGCTTTTCAACGACCTTTTCACGGAGTTGCTTGAAGAGTTCTTTTGTTTTCATGGGGCAGTTTTTGCCAGGACACTGACTCACCAGCTGTTGGACCTTCCAGATACCGGTGTGCTTTTACCTTGATCAGTTGAAACACCTTGCCTGCACATGGTGATCTCCATTTAACTAATGATGTGACTTCTAAAACTAATTGGCTGCACCAGTGATGATTTGGCGTGTGAAGTTAAAATACTTAATGCAATTAATTATTTTGTAATTTATATTGGTAATTAATTTAGATCACTTTGTAGATTTCCCCCAAAGGGGGGGAGGTGAATACCTTTTATAGTCACTGTACTTAGCTATATCCAGGAGGCCTTTGAACATACACACAGACAGTCAGGGAATAGTGGAATGTGGGCTTCACTGTATGCCGGCACATGGAATTAGTTTAAATTGGTATCGGGTCAGTGCAGACATGTTGGGCCATAAGGCGTGTTCCCATGTTGTACAGTTCTACATTCTACCAAAGGGCATCTTTCCTGCTGCCCCTGCTTTGTTATCTCACATAATTATTGAATAACGAAAGACAAATCTATAGTTTTTCCAACCTGTAAATTTGAAATCATGGTCATGGATTTGTATTGGAGGTTTTTTTTTGTCACGCTAATTGTTAGCTTCCTTGCATTGAAATCAATTTAATCAATATTCACCAAGAGGCATCTTTGAAGTCATACTACTAACATGTCAGTGATGAATGAATGGTTCAGAGAACAATTCAGCATGTTAATATTTAACACAGTGCAAATAAATGGACAATATACTTAGAAAACGTTTTCAAAAGTTCAGAAACACCACCAATCATTGGCTGATTGTTAATGGAAGCTTAGTAGGATGAGGATGAGAGGTGACTTGCTGGAGCTGTGCAGGATGAGAAGAGGCAGAGATTGACTGGACAGCCAGAGGCACTTATACCAAGGCAGAGGCAGCTAACACAAGGGCGCATAATTTTGAGGTGATTGTTGGAAGATGCATGGGGTGATGTTCGTGCATGGTTTTTACATAGAGTGGTAGTTGCGTGGACTGCGCTGCATGGCATAGTGGTACAGGCAGATACATTAGGGACATTTAAGAGATTCTTAGATGAAAAAATAATGGAGCGCAATGTGGGAAGGGAGGGTTAGATTAACCTTAGAGGAGGTTAAAAGGTCAGCACAGCATCATGGGCCAAAGGGCCCCCACTGTGCTGTATTGTTCTATGCTCTATATTCAATAAGTCAAAAAAGGACTCAAATAGAGATAGATTAATTCAAATATCAAACTAGGAATATCAGCACAAAAAAGGCATAACAATCGGAGACGACATTACTCAAAGTGATTGTGATAATGTAAAAGATAGAAGACAATCATTGCAACAATTTTTTGAACAACACATTATTCATTCACAGGCACGTCTGATGATTCATTAAGTAAAATAAAAATGACGCCTTGTAATTCATAATTTAGTTCTAATTTTTAATGTCAGGAAGGAATGATGCAATGTTCTCTCAGATACATTGTTTGTTGAAGGGTGGGGAAGGAACAAAATGTTTTGGTTAGCGCAACAAAAGCAATGCGAGGAAGGAAGAGGTTACAGAGGTTGTGTGAAGCAAGAACGTGGAACAGGGAATTGGGCCAATACGGGCCAAGGGCAATTGGTGTGATGGTTAACTGGGATAGTGCAGAACCAAGCAAAAGTGCATGGAAGGAGAATGATGGAAGATCAGGACAGGGCTAATGGAGAAACTAACGATGACACTAGTGGCTATAACACTTCAGAAACTTAACCGATCACAAGTGATTTTAATTTTCACCTATTCTGAAAATGGTTGGAGGTAGACCTTTAAGCCTTCACTCAATGTACAACTCTTCTCTTATAAATTTGGTCCATTGGGGATAATTTTATATTAATTCTCCTGGCTAGTGCAATGTCAATTTTACATTTCAGCTTAACATTCTACTAAGAGTATTGTCAGGTGGGTAGAAAACTGTATAAGACTGAATGAAAAGGAGGCTCTTTCTGTCCCTTCACCTTCTGATTCAAGTAAACCTACAATAGTAAATGAAAAAGCAAACTGTTGGAGGAACTTAACGAGTCAGGCAGCATCTGTGGAGACATCATGGGTCAAAACACTGCATTAGGGCTGAGATTGTAAAGAGAGGGGAGAGGGTAAGGCAAGAGCTGGCAATGATAGGTAGACCCAGGTGAAGAGGGGTTGGATCGACCCATAGTTTGCCAGCTCTATCCTCAATACTAGCCATTCCCTCTTTACCCCCTCAACTGTGATGCAGTATCTCAGCTCAAATTATCACCATCCCTATGCCTCACAGATGCTACCTGACCCATTAATTGCCTCTGGCAGGTTGTATTTTCTGCTCTAGATCAGGACAAGAACTTTTCTAGCATTACTTCACGATAAACTAGATTACAGTCATGCCTCCGAAGGTATTACTGGCCAGAATCAAACCCACACCAACTCTAGTCTCATGTAGCACACTCTGTGCCTGAGTTCCAAACCATTGTCCATTGCTTCACTGAAATGAACAAGAGGAAGTGTATATTAGTAAATGACTGAAAGCCCGTCCTCCTACTGCCCGCCCGCACTGGACTGCACCATTCCCAACAAGCAAGATCCATTTTGAGACCCTGACTCTCCATATAGAACATAGAAATCTCCAGCACATTACAGGCCCTTCAACCCACAATGTTGTGCCGACCATGTAACCTACTCTGGAAACTGCCTAGAATTTCCCAACCACATAGCTCTCTATTTTTCTAAGCTTCATGTACCTGTTTAAGAGACTTTTAAAAGACCCTATTGTATCCGCCTCCATAACCATCACTGACAGTGCATTCCACACACCCACCACTCTCTGTGTGGAAAACTTACCCCTGACATCCCTCTCTACCTACTTCCAAGTACTTTAAAACTATGCCCCATGATGTTAGCCACTTCAGCCCTGGAAAAAAGCCTCTGGCTATCCACATGACCAATGCCTCTCATCATCTTGTACACCTCTATCAGGTCAACTCTCATCCTCCGTCTCTCCTAGGAGAAAAGGCCAAGTTCACTCAACCTATTTTCATAAGGCATGCTCTCCAATCCAGGCAACATCCTTGCAAATCTTCTCTGCACTCTGCACTCTTTCTATAGTATCCAAATTCTTCCTGTAGTTAGGTGACCAGAATTGAACACATTACTCCAAGTGGGGTCTGATCAAAGTCTTATATAACTGTAACCTTACCTCATGGCTCTTGAACTCTATCCCACGTTTGATGAATGCCTTCTTAACAACACTGACAACCTGCACAGCAGCTCTGAGTGTCCTATGGACATGGACCTCAGGATCTTGCTGATCCCACACTGCCAAGAGTCTTACCATTAACATTATATTCTGCCTTCAAATTTGACCTTCCAAAATGAACTACTTCACACTTATCTGGGTTGAACACCATCTGCCACTTCTCAGCCCAGTTCTACATCCTCTCAATGTCCTGCTGTAAACTCTGACACCCCACCAGACTACCCACAACACAACCACACTTTGTGTCATCGGCAAACTTACTAAGCCACCCTTCTCAGTTACCAACTGCTCATTAAGAGCAGACATCAACATCAAACCCCATCAGCATCTCCAATGTTCCGGTTCTGCTTACCTCCTCCTGTGCAAAACATTGCACAGAGGCAAACCCAATGCTAAGCTCGTGATCAACCAAACCATAGTCATCACTCTCCTCCTGTTATGCGTTGGGAGTAGACAATTACAATAATCATCTCAAAGTACAAGAAGAGTACAACCAAAGCTGCTTCCACCAGTCCTCAAAATCCATTGCCAGGAGATTTCAAGCAATATTAGAGCCCTCTTCCAGGCCAATATTTCCATCACAGCGGCTTTAGGTACACTTAAGCAGATTCAATAGGCAGGCTAATCTCCATAATGGCAAATGAGTTCCAGGAAGACCAAGAGAATGCTGCAAGAATGGCCTATTTGAAAACTGGTGATGATTTCACTAGCTCAGGGGAAACCATAGCCCAATGCTACTCAGATCGATGGAGGACCATCTAGAAAAGCACCATGAATTTGACGTCTTTTTGTCAGGAAACAAACACAAGTAGATTGCAATAAATCCAATCAACCTGCCTACCACTCAGCCAGATTCCAAATGTCCAACCTGCGACAGAGACCACAGGCCCCATGAGCTTCATCAATCACAGTACCTTAGTGAAGATCATAAGACCATAAGAACGATTCACCTTCAACCTCAAAGGACTAATGGCAAGAAGACAGCATTCTCATGGCTTAGTCCAAAGACTCTGGCAGAAGGTCCCTTTTGAGAGACTTAAACACAAAATCCAAGCTAGTGTCTAGAGCAGTAATGAGGAAATGTTGTGCTCTCTTTTGTTAAAGAAAACAAGTTAGTTTATCACCAATCCTGGCCTCATTCTGTGGAATGTATTCCCACAGTCTTATCTATGCCCTTTCAAATCTTTGCAACTTGAAATTAACTTGTTTCCTCTCTTTCCCAGTTGTGATAAAGGATCTTTGCCCTTAGCCCCATTTCTTCTTCCACAAATGCCAAGCATTTCCAGTGCTTCTGATTTTGAAGCAAATTCAATCAGTTTAACTAACAATTTAATGAGACATCTAGGGAATTCATGTAAGCAACATATGGTCAATTTGAAGAGCTCAAATTCAAAATGTAAGGTAAGATTATTGGTCTTAAATTGGCATACCACTACTTGCAAGGCCCCTCCAGTTCAGGTACCATCCTTCTATTTTGCCAGGTCAAATTCCTAATGAAATGCTATCTTTGCCAGCAATATTCATATCCCATGAGAATATGACAGAATTTAAAACAGGAAATACAGAACTAGATTAAATTTGACTTGAAAGATCTGAGCAGTTTATCAAGCGTCTCATAAAGGGAACAGAGAGTGTAAAATTAAATTACACTTTACATATGATGCCAACACGTGTATTTATTATAAAGAAATTAACCTGTTTAGTATTTTGATCATTATTCAAATGAGTTTTTTGACTAAACATTGAAGTATAACTACTTCTATACAACAGATTAATATAATTTTTATACAGAGCTACTGCCCAGTGACTCTTTATTAATCATGAAATGCTTTAAGAGGCTGGTCAAGGCACGCATTAATCCTAACCTACAGCTCCAAACCCCTCCCCACCCCACTGCAATTCACCTACCACCAAAACAGGTCTATTTTAGATGGCTTCTCCCTGGCCGTACACTCATCTCTGGAGCAGCTGGACTGCAAAGATGTCCACTTTAAACTACCAGTTATTGGCCACAGCTCTGTCTTCAATACTACAATTCCAAGCAAACTGCTGCACCTGCGACAAAACACTTCCCTTTGCAACTAGATTCTTGACATCCTGACAACAGAATGCATCAATAAGGGCAGGCGGCAACACCTCTGCTTCATTATTTTCGACATTAGTACTCCGTAAGGCTCTGTCCTCAGCCCCCTCCCCGTACGCTCCTGACTTGGTGGCAGGATTCTGCTCTAACTCTGTCTGTGAGTTTGCAGATATTACCACCATAGTGCGCTGCATTGCAAATAATGATGAGTTAGAGAACAGGAAGGAGCTAGAGAGCCTGGTGTCATGGTGTCATGACAACAACCTTTCCCTCTGTGTCAGAAAAGCAAAGGAGCTGGTCATTGACTTCAGGAAAATGGGCAGTTTACATCAACAGTGCTGAAGTTGGGGATGTTGACAGCTTCAAGCTCTTAGGAGTGAACGTCACTAGTTGCCCGTCGTGGTCCAACCATATTGATGCCTCAGCTACGACAGCTCACCAGCGCCTCAAGAGGCGAAGGAATTTTGACATATCCCCTTTGAGTCTCATCAATTTTTATTGGTGTACCATAGCAAGAACCATGCCTAGATGCATCACTACTTGGTATGGCAACGGCTCTGAATGTGACCGCAAGGACTGCAAGGAGTTGTGCACACATCTCAGCACATCTTTGAAACCAGCCTCCCCTCCATAAAATGTCTACTCTTTTTTTGCTACCTCGGTAAAGCAGCCAATATAATCAAAGATTGCCTCTATTTTTCCCCCACTGCTGTTGGGCAAAAGATATAAATTGAAAGCACATACCAGCAGGCTCAAGGACAGCTTCTATCCTGCTGATATAATCGTATTGAACAGTTTCCTAGGATGTTAAGATGAACTCTTGGCTTCAGTCTACCTCACTATGACCTTGCACCTCATTATCTACCTGCAATGCACTTTCTCTGTAACTGTAACACCTCATTCTGCACTCTGTTATTGTGCTGCCTCAATGCATTGTTGTACTGTAATGAATTGATCTGTATTGAGACAAGTTTTTCACTGTACCTCAGCTCATGACAATAATTAACCATAAACAGTACCATCTAGTGGTTGTTTTCAGTATTCCATCAATTTTTGTAACATTGCAAAAGGTCAGGTTTTATGGCCAAACTGAACAGGAACTGAGAGGCTATCATCACACTCTGTAGTAAGTAAATCACTTAGAAACCCATGGTGCCCGTGTTATACACTTCCGCTCTTTGTGCGTAAGTTTTGCTACAACGACATTTCATTCATAGACTTGGCATTCACATGAAAGGCATTACACAAACTTACAGTACTTACCCTTTAAATAATCACAAACAAGACCATAAGACGTAAGAGCAGAATTTGGCCATTCAGCCCATCTAGTCTACTCTGTCATTCTATTATGACAGATTTATTTTCCCTCTTGACCTCATTCTCCTGCCTTCCCTCCGTAACCTTTGATGTTATAGACAATAGACAATAGACAGTAGGTGCAGGAGTAGGCCATTCGGCCCTTCTAGCCAGCACCGCCATTCACTGTGATCATGGCTGATCATACACAATCAGTACCCCATTCCTGCCCTCTCCCCATATCCCTTTACCCAGCTATCTATATATCTAAGAGCTCTACCTAACTCTCTCTTGAAAGCATCCAGAGACTTGGCCTCCACTGCCTTCTGGGGCGGAGCATTCCACATATCCACCACTCTCTGGGTGAAAAAGTTTTTCCGCATCTCTGTTCTAAATGGCCTACCCCTTATTCTTAAACTGTGGCCTCTAGTTCTGGACTCACCCATCAGCGGGAACATGCTTCCTGCCTCCAGTGTGTCCAATCCCTTAATAATCGTTTATGTTTCAATCAGATCCCCGCTCATCCTTCTAAATTCCAGTGTATACAAGCCCAGTCGCTCCAAACTCTCAACATATGACAGTCCCACCATTCCGGGAACTAACCTTGTGAACCTATGCTGCACTCCCTCAATAGCAAGAATGTCCTTCCTCAAAATTGGAGACCAAAACTGCACACAGTATTCCAGGTGGGGTCTCACCAGGGCCCTGTACAGCTGCAGAAGGACCTCTTTACTCCTATACTCAATTCCTCTTGTTATAAAAGCCAGCATGCCATTAGCTTTCTTCACTGCCTGCTGTACCTGCATGCTTGCTTTCATTGAGAACACCTAGATCTCGTTGTACTTCCCCTTTTCCTAACTTGACTCCATTTAGATAGTAATCTGCCTTCATGTTCTTGCCACCAAAATGGATAACCTCACACTTATCCATATTAAACTGCATCTGCCATACATTTGCCCACTCACCCAACCTGTCCAAGTCACCCTGCATTCTCATAACATCCTCCTGACATTTCACACTGCCACCCAGCTTTGCGTCATCGGCAAATTTGCTAATGTTACTTTTAATCCCTTCATCTAAATCATTAATGTATATTGTAAACAGCTGCGGTCCCAGCACCGAACCTTGTGGTACCCCACTGGTCACAGCCTGCCATTCCAAAAGGGACCCGTTAATCATTACTCTTTGTTTCCTGTCAGCCAGCCAATTTTCAATCCATGTCAGTACTCTGCCCCCAATACCATGTGCCCTAATTTTGCCCACTAATCACCTATGTGGGACTTTATCAAAAGCTTTCTGGAAGTCCAGGTACACTACATCCACTGGCTCTCCCTTGGCCATGTTCTGACTAATTAAGAAGCTATCAATTTCAGCTTTAAATATGCCCAATGACTTGGCCTCCACAGCCATCTATGGTAATGAATTCCACATATTCACCACTCTCTGGATGAAGAAGTTCCTCCTCATTTCTGTTCTAAATGGATGCCCCTCTATTCTGAGGCTGTGCTGTTTGGTCCTAGATTCACCCACTGTAGGAAACATCCTCTCCATATTCACTCTATCGGAGCTTTTCAACATTCAGTAGGTTTCAATGAGATCCCCCTTCATTCTTCTAAAGTCCAGCTAGTACGGGCACAGAGGATACAAACGCTTCTCATACATTAATTCCTTCATTCCTGGAATCATTCTCGTGAACCTCCACTAGACCTTCTCCAATGCCAGCACATCTTTTCTTACACAAGGGGCCCAAAACTGCTCACAACAGCCCAAGAGAGATCTAACCAATGCCTTATAACGCTTCAGCATTACATGCTTACTTTTATATTTTACTCCTCTTGAAGTGAATGCTAACATCAGCAATACCATGAGCAATACCATTACTCAGAGAGTGGTGAGTGCACGGAACTCACGTCACATCGTCGTGCCGGCGACGGTGGTGGAGGGGGATACGATAGGTCTTTTAAGAGCCTTCTGGACAGCTACATGGAGTTCAGAAAAATAGAGGGCTATGTATTACCCTAGGTAATTTACCCCTAGGTAAATTTTACCCTAGGTACCCTAGGTATGAAATTACCCTAGGTAATTTCTAAGGTAAGGACATGTTGGGCACAACTTTGTGGGCTGAAGGGCCTGTATTGTGCTGTAAGTTTTATTTGTTTCTATGTTTATCCCTTTCTTTTAACCTCACATTTCTTTCCACCTCCATTTCAGTCACGTCTTCACATTGAATTCACTATTTTGACAACACATTCTAGGCATTTTGCATCTTCAATCTGATGAGGTAAGGAGATGAAGCTTCCTTGCTGGAAAACGTGCAATGTAGGCACACTGTGCAAGTAACCCATGTCAGATGATCTCGATCACACCTGAAATTTGTGTCAGTCAGGGCAGCCATGCTGTTTAGCATGACTCAATTACCAAGAATTGCAGTTTCAAGAATCTAACACCAGTTGAAGCTGTTTAAAACTGAACCTTGACTGCAGCTCTGTGTTCATTGCCTCTGCTGGAAGTCATTTCGCACCTTTGGGAAGGATCTAGCAAACAATGGTAGAGGACAGACAAGAGAAGGCAGCCTGATTTTAAAATCCCCAGCACCATCAACCTTCAGGGACATGTGCTAATATTATTTAAAATCTGGAAGTTCAAAATTCAAAGTAAATTTATTATCAAATTACATATACTGTATGCCACCATATACAACCTTGAGATTCATTTTCTTCTTGGCATACTCAATAAAATCCATAATAGAATAATAACCATAATAGAATCCATGATAACCTCACCAACTTGGGTATTCAATCAGTGTGCAAAAAAAAACAAACTGTGCAAATATGAAAATAAATAAATAATAATAATAAATAAATAAGCATTAAATATTGAGAACATGAGATGAAGAGTCCTTGAATCTGAGTTGATAGGTTGTGAGAACATTTCAGTGATACGGTAAGTGAAGATGAGTGAAGTTATCCCTTTCGTTCAAGAGCCTGATGGTTGAGAGTTAATAACTGTTCCTGAACCTGGAGGTGTGGCTCCTGTACCTTCTTCCTGATGGCAGCAGTGAAAAGTCAGCATATCCTAGATGGTTGGCATCCCTGATGATGGATGCTGCTTTCCTGCAACAATGCTTCATGTAGATGTGCACTGCGGTGGGGAGAGCTTTACCATGATGGACTCGGCCATATCCACTACTTTCTGTTCAAGCGCATTGCTGTTTCCATAACAGTCAGGCAATATACTCTCCACTGTATATCTATAGAAGTTTGTTGAAGTTTTAGATGTCATGCCAAATCAATGCAAACTCCTGATGAAGTAGAGGTGCTGCCCTGCTTTCTTCATAGTCGCACTTAAGTGCCGGGCCCAGGACAGGTACTCCAAAATGGCATCTGATGTTGACCTGTTGTGACGCAAGGCAAATTGGAGCAGAACTAAGTTGCTTCTCAGGCAAGACTTGATATGTTCTCAACCTCTCAAAACACTTCATCACAGTGAATGTAAGTGCTACTGGACAACAGTCATTGAGGCAGGTTACCATGTGCCTCTTAGGCACTGGTATAATTGAAGTCTGCTTGAAGCAGGTGGATACCTGAAACTGCCAAAGCGAGAGGTTAAAGATCCTAGTTAACTCTCCAGCCAGTCGATCAGCACAGGTCTTTAGTATCTGGCCAGGAGCCGTGTCTGGGCCAGATGCTTTTCATGGATTTACTCTCCTGAAGGCTGCTCGCACATTGGCCTCAGAGACTGAGATCACGGGATCATCAGGAGCTGTTGGAGTTTGTGATGTTCCTCCATGGTTTGATGGTCAAAGCGAACACAGAAAGCATTGAGCTCATCTGGAAATGAAGCCCTGTTGTTGCCTGTGTCGCTTGATTTAACTTTACAAGAGGTGATAGTATTTAAGCTCTGCCACAATTGTTGAGTGTACTTCATTGATTCAAATTTGGTCGGGAATTGCCACTGTCTGTGCAACGGCTATCCAGAGATCACACCTGGACCTCTTGTAACCTCCTTGGTTACCAGACTTAAATGCCTTTGATCTGGCCCTCAGCAGATTACAGATCTCATGATTCATCCAGGGCTTCTGGTTGGGAAAGTGTCTGAATGATTTTGTGGGGACACACTCTTCTACAATAGTTTGAATAAAGTGTGTGACAGCCATGGTGTATTCATTCAGATCCGCAGATGAATCCTTGAGCACGGCACAGTTCACCAGCTCAAAGCAATCATATAGTCACTCCTTGGCCTCCTGCAACCCCCTCTTTGTTGTCCTAATCTCCATTGCTTTTCTCTTTAGTCTCTGCTAATACGCAGGTAGGAGAAGGACAGCCAAGTGATCAGACTTACCAAAATGATGTCTGGACATGGTACGGTCGGCATTCCTTATCTTAGTATAATAGTAGTCTAGTGTTTTTTGACCTTTGATGCTACAGTTTATATGCTGATGGTAATTGGACAGGGTTTTCTTCATCATGCCTGGTTGAATCTCCCAAATGTGATTTAAGATGCATTGGGATGGATTCTTTCTTGTTTGGAGACGGCATCATGCATTATCTCAAGCGCTTAATTATAGCCAATGGCTGGTGGTATGTAAACTGCAGCCAGGACTACAGAGGAGAACTCACTAGGTGAATAGAATGGATGACATTTGACTGTTCGGTGTTCAAGGACAGGGGAACATGAATTCGACAAAACCGCCACATCGTAGTACCATCCAGAGTTTATCATAAAGCACACACCTCCACTTTTGCCTTTTCTGAATCAGTGGTTTAGACCATTCTGTGAATTGAGAGGTCTGCATGTCTGATCCACTGTATCTGGCATGCTGGGAGTAAGACACATCTCGTTCAAGCATAGAACACAACAATCTGTCATTTCCCCCCGAAACAGCAATTTTGCCCTCAGGGTCCTTAATTTTGTTCACTAGCATCTGCATATTTTCTAACCACATGCTGGGTTGGGGGAGGCGAGGGGGGGTTCTCATCTCTCTGCGTTTCAGCCTGGCTTGGAGCCCCCCCACCCCCCCCCACCTGGCTTCCAATCCTGGTCATGGCGATAAACCTTCGTCCACTTAAAGGTGCCGTACCTGCTTGGTCCACTGAGTCCGTCAGAAAACAGTGAAATCTGCAGATCAGTAAGTTGATTTAAAACAACAGTATATTGCTCAAAGAGAAATTACATGCTGCAGATTGCAGTGAGAATAAATCAAAAGAGATTAATTTAGAAGTATTGTACCTATTCCACAGAATGTTGCCATGGCTCTCACCACTTGCCTTCTTGTCATTTTGTGTCTGTATTGTGCTTTATCATAACTATTTGTGTTGTGTCATACCTGTATTTGCTATGTGTGACTATACGTACTGTGTTTAGCACCTTGATCCCAGATGAACTATCTTTTGTTTAGCTATATAGATGTGTATGGTTGCATGACAATAAATGAACATTCTCCATATGTTCTGGATGGTATCCTTTTTCTTGTGGGCCCTAGGTTTGCGCTCATCCAGAGAGTATTTAATCATGTTCCTGGTTTGTGCTTTGTTGGTGGTGGAAGGCTCCAAAAATATCTAGCCTCATGTTGTTACAAAATCTATATGGCTGGTTCAGTTGAGTTCCTAGTCAACAGTGAAGCCTGCCCCCCCCCCCCACACCTGAGGATATTAATGGTGGGAAATGGGCAATGATAGACTCATAGACCTCCACAGTACAGAAGAGAACCCTTTGGCAACTAGCCCATGCCAAGCTATTATTCTGTCCGGACCCATCAACCTGCACCTGGACCACAGCCCTCCATAGCCCTCCCATCCATGTACTTATCCAAACTTCTCTTATGTGTTGAAATCGAACCCCCATCCTTCACTTCTGCTGGCAGCTCGTTCCACACTCTCACCACCCTCTGAATGAAGAAGTCTCCCTCATATTCCCATTAAGCATTCCACCTTTCTTCCCTAACCCATGACCTCTAGTTCTAGTCTCACCCAACCTCTTAGTGATGCCACTAAGTATCAGAGGTAAGTAGTTCGACTCTCTTGTGTTGGAGATGGTCATTGCCTCCCACTTTTATGGACATATATGTTAATTGTCACTTATCAGTCAGTATCTGAATGGTGTTTATGTCTTTTGGCGTGCAGATGTATACCGTTTTATTTACTGTCAGGTTGCAAATAGAATTGAACATAGCACTATCATCAATGAACATCCCCATTTTTGACCTGAAGAAGGACACAAAAGTCCTTGCTAAAGCAGCTGTAGGTGGTTGAACCTAGGGCATTGCCCTGATAAACACCTGCAGTGATATCCTAAGGTCAGGATGTCTGACCTCTGACAACACATCTTCCTTTGTGTTAAGTTTGACTCTGATCGTTGGAATGTTCCTCTGCTGAGTAACTTCAGCTTTACCGGGGACCTTAATTCCACACTTGCTAAAATGCTGCCCGGTTGCCAAACGACACAAAAGCTGCATCCATATCTCTGCCTGGCTCAATCTGCTTGTCAGTCTTCACCAACCCAACCCCATTCAGTCCACCACTGCAGTTCAGTCTCCCCATTCTCTTTAGATTAACTTCTTCTCCATTCCTCACTTAGTCTCCACACATGGTTTTGACCTAAAATGTTAACAATTCCTTTCTTCCCTCACCCCACAGATGCTGCTTGACAGGTTGAGATCCTACAGCAGATTACTTGTCTAGTAAGTTGCAAGGAAGGCATGGGAATCCAGTGAATTTAAAGTGATTGTAGTTGCAGAGGACCTGACACACTGAAAAAGAGCACAGAATGAGGGCCTTGCTGATAGAAAGAAACATAAACCTGGGCCATGCTGAGTGGGATTGGAACATGGGAACCAGGGTTGCATGAATCCCAGAGGACTGTGGGTATAAGGACCCAGCGCTTTGAAAGGGAGTATGATAAACATTACCTGGTGAGCAAAATGCCAAACCATTAGCATTCCCGAATAGGGGATAATGCATTATAGAGGTTTTAACGTTCTCTGATGTTTGAAGTTAAAAATTAGTTTTAAAAGATGTGTTTCAAAAAGTAGTCTCAAGGTACTTATGGATAAGGAACCCATTTGGTCATGTAACCCAACTATTTAAAAATGCTGATGTTCCCTCTTCCCCTCACCTACTCTGTTCACCATCTGACTTCCCAAATCTCTCTTAAATAATCCCAAAGCTTTTCCTCCCACTGCCACATTATGTTATTAGAAAGTTTGTATATTTACGAAGAAGTTTCTTAATGTTTCTAAAATCACCTTTAAATTTATTCTGGTTATTTCAACCTGATTCTCCAGTTTCAGTTCAGTAGTTTAAATGAAAATACTATACATCTTCTTAACCACCCTTTCAACTTACATGGCAACATTTTGAGAATAACTTTATCAGGAGACTCTTGATGAAGGGTTTCAGCCCAAAACGTTGTCACTAACTCCTCCCATAGATGCTGTCTGGCCTGCTGAGTTCTGCCAGCATTTTGTGATTTTACATTATCATTGTGGAACATTGCCATGCACAAGGTTTTATTACATTCAGAATGACTACACTTTAAAAACTACTTCTAGGTGCATCACTTCACTATAGAGCCCAAAGACCTGACAAAAACCTATTAAGTCCCAACTATGGTGTCAAATTTCCAAACAATGCTTTAGATTGGGTATGGATTTTAATTTTAGGCAAAGGCAGATGCATTGTGAACTCCTCACAATAGATGGCAGCCTTGATGCAACAGAAGCATTTTGGTCTCAGAATGGGTTTTGATTTATCATTTCATTTGGTGATTCCTGACTACCAAATCAGACACTATATGAGGAGCAAAGATGTTTTCTTTACTATTTTAACCAAACTTCAAACCACAGTCAATATCACTAAATGTAAACATTGATCATTTAGCTCAGTATTGATGGTGGAACTATCATGTGCAGAGAACTTTTGCTGTACTGTTTACAAAATAATAAAATGAACCAACATTAATTGAGAAGGTATAAACTGCTTTTCAGTAGCTAAAACATGTAAAAGGGGAAAGAAAAATACATCTATTTTCCAATAAACTTAGCACCAAAGTAGAAAACACCATAGGCCAAAATCTTTTTGTTTTCATTTTAGAAAGCAATAATTTTAAAATTAATGCTTATGATTTAAGTGAGTTCATAAACACATCTTAGTTTCTAATTTGTCTAATGTAACTAAATTAAATTGGATTTTATTGTGAAGATATTCACTAATATCACAATTTGTGCATAAGAAATTGGAATTCAAAGCTTCGTAAAATTATGAAGAAAATGAATATTGGCTTCCATTATATATTCACTTTGCATCTTAGTTATTTTTAATCAGAGTACGATTTTGGATCTGAAAGTCAAATACAAAACCTAAAGAAAATTTATACACTTCACATTACATACGTTTTATGTGTATCCAGCATAAAAGCCAGGACCAGCAGGCTCTGGGACAGCTTCTTCCAGCAGACCATCAGACTGATGAACTCTGACTTGAGTGTACTCTATATTACATTGACTGTTCTATTTATTATAAATTACTATGATTGCACATTACACATTTAGATGGAGACGTAATGTAAAGATTTTTACTCCTCATGTATGTGAAGGATGTAAGAAATAAAGTCAATTCAATTCAATTCAGTCACAACTGTGCGACAACGACACACAGTATGGCAAGGACTGCACAGCACCACAAACTTCAAGAGGAAACGCAATAGTACAGCCAACATTGCCGCCTCACTCCCGGACGAGCTAAATGTTTTTCACGCTCGATTTGAGGTTGATAGGAATGAACCCCAAAGGAGACCTGCACCTTGATTATCTCCAAGGCTGAGCTACATAAAACATTCCAATGTGTCAACAGCCGCAAGGCAGCAGGGACAGTCAGTATCTCAGGGCGTGTCCTCAAAGTGTGTGCGGAACAGCTAGCTGGTGTGCTTACGGACACTTTTAATTGCTCCCTCGCCCAGTGTGTAGTGCCGTCCTGGTTCAAATCATCTATCATTGTCCCTGTACCTAAGAAAACCAAGGTAGCATGCCTGAGCGATTGGCGCCCTGTTGCACTCACCTCAATTATAAGCAAATGCTTTGAGGGGCGGGTTAAAGACTACATCTGCCGCATGTTACCACCCACACTGGACCCCTAGAATTTGCCTACTGGTCTACCAATAACGCCATAGTCACAACACTACACTCTGTCCTCATTCACCTGGAGAAGAGGGATGGAAATGTTAGAATGCTGCTCCTGGACTGCACTTCAGCATTCAGCACCATAATTCCTTCCAGACTTGACAGGAAGCTCAGAGACCTCGGCCTGCACCCCGCCTTGTTCAGCTGGATCCTAGACTTCCTACTGGATCACTGTTAGGTGGTACGGATAGGTTTCCTCACCTCTGCCTCTCTGACCCTCAACACCGGTACCCTCCAGGGTTGTGTTCTGAGACCCCTCCACTACTCCCTTCACACTCACAACTGTGCTGCCACACACAGCTCCAAGCTGCTGATCAACCTTGCAGATGACATGACTGATCGGCCTTATTTCTAGTGGTAATGAGACAGCCTACAGAGGAGAGGTTGACACCCTGACACAGTAGTGCCAGGATAACAACCTTTCCCCCAGCGTCCAAAAAACAAAAGAGCTGATTGTGGATTACAAGAGGCATGGAGACAAGCTCGGCCTGATCAACATCAACAGGCCTGCAGTTGAGAAGGTGAGTAGCTTCAAGTTCCTCAGTATACTCATCACTGACTGTACACGCCGACTCTGTGGCAAAAAAAAGCACAACAGCGTCTCTTCCATCTAAGGCAACTGGAGAATTCAACATTGGCTCCCAAATCCTCAAGATCTCCTACAGGGGCACCAGTGAGAGCATTCTGACTGGCTGTATCATTGCCTGGTACGGGAACTGGACCAACCTTGATCGCTGGGCACTGCAAAGAGTGGTAGGGACAACCCAGAGCATCTGTGGATGGGAACTTCCCTCCATTGAGAACATTTGCAGCAGCAGATGCAGAAAGAAGGCCTGGAAGATAATCAGGGACACCAGTCACCCCAACCATAAACCATTTCAACTGCTTCCCTCTGACAAACGGTACCACAGCATTAAAGCCAGGACCAACTGGCTATGGGACAGCTTCTTCCTAGAAGCCATTTAGACAAAGAAACCCAAAAGAACCCATAAAAAAGAACAACAAACCCCCAAAAGTGCAGAGAGGAAAAAAAAACAAATCATGCAAACAGTAAAAGTAAGCAAATGACATTTAGAATGAAATTGAGTCCCCCGGCACGAATTCCAGAGCAGCTGGAGCAGGCCACAGCCTCAGCCTCAGTTTACATGTAGCGGGGTAAACGTCGCTAAGCAGCGAGCAGAATGAACCCGACTCTCACCTCTGGTCTCAACATCAATCCTTTACAGTCCTTCTGGCCCAGCATTTAAATCGTCCAAACATCAGGTCATTCCTCGCTCTGAGACCCAGGTCCTGTCCCATCGATAAGCTCCGGGCCTCTATGCCTTGGCCTGTACCCAACCTCTCCAGATTGGCCTAACGCTTAGATTGATCTGACCTCACCCTAAACTTAGGTGGACAGGTCTCAACTCTCTCCCTCTGCTTGCCTCAAATATGCCTCGACTTCGACTCAAACATGCCACAACTTTGCCTCATATAGATTTTTTTACAGAAAAAGTGTTATTAATGAAGTATTTAGTTGCATTCTTTGTTTGGTTAACCACCAATAAGTAGGTGCTCACCTTCAGCAGCACCATCTTAAATCGGAATTCCCATGTTCATCTCCAATCATCGAGCACAACATAATTCTCCATAGTTCCTCTCAAGAGGACTCTTGAGGGTCCTTAAGGTGAAAGGCGAGAAGCTTAAGGGGAAGCTTCTTCACTCAGATAGTCGTGAGAGTGTGGAACGAACTGCCAGCATAAGTGGTCCATGTGAGCTTGATTTCAATGTTAAGAGAAGTTTGGATAGGTACACGGATGGTAGGGATATGGAGGTCTATGGTTCCGGTGCAGGCCATTGGATGTAAGCAATTTAATTGCTATTCGGCATGGACTAGATGGGCCGAAGGGCCTGTTTATGTTCTGTACTTCTCTGTGACACATTCTGCTGTATAATCCCACAGGTGTAAGTATGGGAGCTCTTAAGAGGAACTGCAGAGAATTTCTGGTTTCCTGAAAGGATGAAAAAGTGGCATAATGCAACAGTGACCGCCAAATATAGCGTACATCAAGTCTATTGTAGAGAGCAGCATTCTGGTACCTCACCACAAGATCATGCTCCCTTGAAGGTTCAAATGACATGTTTGCATGATTGCCATTGACTGGAATTAGCACTGTAAAGTGAAAAAAGACACTACGGATGCTGGAAATCTAAAATAAAAACAGAAAGTACTGGAAATATTCAACACCACAGGCCGCATCAGTGGGGATCAGTCAGTCAGTCAGTCAATGTTCCAAGGTGGTTACCCTTTGTCAGACAAACTATCAAGCATCTCTCAAGATAATTGTTCTTTCCGCATCCTCAGATCCACATTTAATGCCATATGCATTAGCATGTGTAAGCTCTTGATCTCTCTCTGCATCAACACTGCCTCATTGTCTCAGAGTTGTGTTCCAAATTTGACTTTATCCTTCAACACATCGTAATAGATGTTTCTTTCCTTTTGCACTTCAAAGATCATAACCTCCAGTAGCACCTCCATTCTAAATGTGCTCCAGATCTTTCCCTGCATCTTCACTTTTCTAAAGCCTCATCTTTCCCCCAGGTCCTACCGTCCACTGGGTTTTCAACATCCCTTCTGATCTTCCCCTCACTGATCCCAAATGATCAATCCTCAAGAAACTGCAGCTTTATCCCTTAATGTCTCTGTCTAAATGAGTTTTGAGTTCAACATAACATTTTGTGATATGCATAAGTCTTTCTTTCAGTCTTCCCTTGGCCCACTGCTCTAATTCTTTGTCCAGTGCGTCGATGACTGCATTTCTGCTGCTCATAATCACCCCTCCCACCCCACATTCATGCAGAATTCCACAGTTGCAAAACCTTTGTTGCTAATTTCCCCCCCCCCACCCCCCGCCTTCATGCTCACATGGTCAATCACTGACTCTTTTTGTGGATCTCTCTGTTGTTATCTCAAGGGACAGGCTAGCTACTAACGTCCATTACAAGCTTAGTGACACTTTTGACTACTTTTCATCACTCAATGCCTCCTGAACTATAATTCCATTTTCACAGTACATCAGTCACCATTTTATTTGCACCACAGATTTCATACAGTTGCCTCTCAAATGTTTTTATCTCCAATCTATGAACTGGTATCCACTATTGTTAACAAAGCCTTGACTACATCTCATACATTTCACATATCACTGCTCTCATTTTGTCTTCTTCAGGACAAAACAAGGATAACATTCTTTTGGTCCTCATCTTCCTCCACAATTGTGGTCATTCTCCACAATTTCTGCCACCTTCCGAGATCCCATGGCCAGACATTTATTCCTTGCTGTTCCACATTGAGCATATTTCAGGAACTGTTCCCTGCATGAGTCCTAATCCACTTTTCTGTTCGTATCAACAACCCATTTTTTTACAGCACTTTCCCTTGTAACTGCAACACCTGTCCTTTCATCTCCTCCCTTTCCAGCACCCAAGAACCAAAACAGCCTTTCAAAGTAAAGCAGCCATCCACCTGCCCTTCTTTCAGAAAATGCACTGCATTTAGTGTCACAACATGGTCTCTATTACTTCTGAGAAACGAACCACAGATTTGAGATTGCTTTGCAGAGCACCAATATTCAATTCGTAAGGTTAACCTGAGCTTCCTGGTGCCTACAACTTTGATTCCTCATCCCAATCCAACTCTGACCTTTCAGTCTTTAGCCTCCCATAACGTCAGAAAGACCCAGTACAAGCTTGAGATTTAGTACTTCATTTTCCATCGGGGCATATTGAAGCCTTCTGGTCTCAAAATTGAATTTCACAGCTTCACGTAAATTAAATTTGCAGTTTGTATCAATTATCCATCTGTAACATCAGCTCAGCACTTTATTCCCCCATCCCTCCTTCTTTTTCTTCACCTCTGAGGGAGTGGAGGACATGCCCAGCCTGGCCTGCCGGACTTGTCCTCCTGGACAACATGCAGCACATTCCTTTGCATTCTCACCCTCTCACTGACCAGATACCTTTAGTTTACCCCTATAGGCACCTACCTTTACACTATCTGAGATTTCCTCTCCTCCCCTACCACCTCTGTAGCTCAACAAGTTTCTTTTTCCCCAGTTCTGACAGAGGGTCTTCATTCCGAAACACTGGCAGATGGAGTCAATCTGAAACGTTGATAGATGAAGTGATGCACTTTGGAAGGTCGCACTTGAAGGCAGAGTATAAGAAACTCTATTCCTTTGAGATGATGTGGCAGTGTTGATGCAGAGAGAAGTCAAGAGCATGCACATGCTGAAGCATGGCAGTAAATGTTGATCTGAGGATGCAAAAAGAACAATATCCTGAAAGATGTTTGATAGTTTGTCTGACACCTTGAAACATTGACTGATTCTCTTCCCTAACACAGCCTGTGCGTTTGAATGCTTCCTGCATTTTCTGCTTTTGTTTTATATTTCCTCTACTGTATTGAGGAATAGAGGACTCTTGGGATCAATGTCCATAGATCCCTCAAAGTTGTTACACAAATTGATAGGGTAGTTAAGAGGCCTATGGTGTGTTGGGCTTCAATAGCCAGAGGGTTGAGTTCAAGAGCCATGGGGTAATGTTGCAGCTCCATAAAACTCCAGGTAGACCACACTTGGAGTATTGTAATCAGTACCCAATATCTCATTATAGAAAGATATGGATACTTTCAAGAGAGTACAGACGAGATTGACCTGGCTGCTGCCTAGATTATAGAACACCTCATGAGGAAAAGTTGTGTGAGCCAAGACTTTACTCTTTGGAGCGAAGGAGGATGAAGGGCAACTTGATGGACGTGTATAAGAACATGAGAGACATAGATGGAGTAGACAGTCAGTGCCTTTTTCCAAGGGTGGCAATGACCATCAGGGGACATCCTTTAAAGGCACTGGAGGAAAGTTTAGGGGTAATGTTAGATGTAGATGTTTTTGTTAGTGTTAGGTGCCAAAAACACACTGCTGGGGTTTGTGGTAGAGAATGATATAACAAGGATATTTAAGAAATTCTTAAGATTGGCACATAGACATAAGAAAATGTGTTATGCGCTATATAGGAGGGATTGATTGTGGAATAGGTTTATATAGGTCTGAAAGGTCCACACTATGCAGTACTGTACTATGTTTTATGTTAACTATTTCACTTTCAGACCCAGTCTGACCTGTTGACTAATTTTCTGTTTTTATCTTAGATTTCCAGCAGCAACAGCTTTTTTCTTTTGTTGGTTACACAAAGATCAAAGTGTCTTTATAAAGCCGAAATATTGATGACTTTACTTAACATCTAGATTTGCAAGAAAGTAAACAAGTTTCCTTTTGTTCTGGAATTAGCACGAATTGTGGAGCAGGACTGAGAGTGCGATGCTGCTTTAGACACCTTGCCAAAAGTGTTGAATTTACCCTCTGAATCATTAGGCAAATTCATCCAACACTTATATTAAAGAGAATGAGGAAAATTATTAAGTATGGTTTCCTCGACTTAAATGGGACAAATGTGTAATTTAAAAAGAACATAAATTTGTAGGCAAAAGAAATTAACAGAAAATGAAGATTCAAAATCATTTTATTCTTTTAATTATCATACATTTTGCTTTTAAAACGCTGTATAACCAGAAACAATTAGTCCAAGAGTGTAGTGTGTGAAAGGAGAACCTCACCTTCTAATTTATCAATCCCTTCCTCATATTCTAACCTATTTCCAAATGCCCAATTTTTAAACATTGATGTCAGAGTACAATTATCATTACTAATTGTGAGCAAACATAACTGTTTGAGATCAAGTAGCAAATGTGATCAATTATAGCCTAATCAAATGATCTTTGCTCTTATATTTATTTTCTTTCTTGTGAGAAATGAACTCAAACTTGGTCACTACATGTAGATTTATACAGGACTATGCTTCCCTGTCAAATACTAAGAATCACCCATGTTTCCATCTGTCCGATAGAGTACATCTTACAATATTCACAAGCAACAACTATTTATTAAAATACTGTCTATGATTGTAATGCTAAAACAATATTGTTTTTGTGTGTTTGACAAAATTCAATATCACACATCTATAATTTACTTAAGATTCTAAGAAGATTACTTTAAGTGAAAGTCAAACCAAAGTGTTGCATTTTCTTAATATACTCGAAGGTGTGCTGTGTGATACAAAACATATTTGAACAAACTATTAAGACCGTTTTCTAGTGTAAGTACCAGAGGTAAACACACATTTCAAAGAAGTTCCAAATTTCAAGTGTTCCCAAGTTCTAATCAATACTTGTTTTAATCAATCTTATCAAAAGAGATTTAAATACAAGCTTTAAAAGTTATTCTAAAGCAGCATGTATTTTTGACAGGATAATCATGCAAATTTCTATTTTCAGGACATTCAAGAAAGTTTATCCAGAAAACTTCATATAATGATTAACCAACAGAAAATACTGGTGTACAGAGGTCATTGCTGCTGCTTTCCAAAAGAAACAGTATACTTGACTGCATGGCATTTTTAGACAAACTGCTTCTTCCAGCTGATTAAATAGTCAGTACCATGCTCGTTTCATCTATCCAGAAGAGCTCCGCTGACTGCAAATGAAAAATAATAATCAATCTTTTGCACATTAACAGCCTTTCATATTAATTTTGCTCTATTGATATTTTAAGGGTTCAGCTAGGAATCAGACATTTCCTACAACGAACATACTAGTCACTTTAGATACAAATTGAAAATTGAACTGAAATAACAATATTCCAAGCAGTTTTGAACATTATGAATTTACCTTTAAAGCATCCCATCTTTAACGAGATAATCTCCATGCCATCTTTAACAGACTCTCTATCTCCCCCCACTGCTCTCCACAAGGATCGCTTTCTCCATGATTCTCTGGTCCATTCATCCCTCCCCCCAATCTCCTTCCTGGTATTTACTCCGGAAGTGGCAGAAGTGCTACACCTGTCCATTCACCTCCTCCCTCACCTCCATGCAGGGTCCCATATACACCTTCCAAGTGAGGCAACGCCTCACCTACGAAACAGTTGGGATCATATTCCATCTCATATTCCAAAGTAGCCCCTGATCTGAAGGCATGAATGTTGATTTCTCCAACTTGCAGCAAAAACTTTTTTTTCTCTACTCTTCTTCAATTCCCTATTCTGGCCTCTTGTCTCTCTCTCCTCGCCTGCCCATCACCTCCTCGGTGCCCTCCTCCTTCCCTTTCTCCCATCGTCCATTCTCCTCTGCTATTAGATTCCTCCTTCTCCACCCCTTTGCCTTTTCCACCTATCACCTCCCAGCTTCTTACTTCATTCCCCCCCCCATCCACCTGACCACCTATCACCTTCTAGCTTGTTCTCCTTCCCCTCCCCCATCCCACCATCTATTCAGGCTCTTCCCCCTTCTTTTCCACTCCTGATGAAGGGCCTCAGCCCACAACATTGATGGTTTATTCACGTCCATAGATGCTGCTGAGATCCTCCAGCATTTTGTGTGTTAATGTTCTTAAGTTCCATCATAATCGTAGTTTCAAAGCTGAGTGGCCAGACATGTTCATTTTCCTATAAAATCAGTCCAAAAATGCACGTTTGTGCTCCAATATTGGCTTTTTTTGGACCACTAGATTTTAATTGTTTTTATAACGATTGTGCCAAAACTGAGGGAATTACTCTGTAGTTTAAACTATATCTGTAATATTTTTTTTACTATAAAAGCACATCATTGACTTTTAGGTCCAAATACTATAATTGCTTTATGTTTGCAAATACAACCAACATAAAATCAGATTGGATCTGAACTTCAAAATCTGTACCATCATTTTATTAAAAACATTGAGTACATTAGTTTTAAAACCATATCACATATCATATTTGTAAAACAACTTTGAACCCAAAAAATCTAAATTCTATACCTGTGAGTCCCATTCTTTAAAAATATGAAATATGATGGTTTTTAAATAACAAAGTTATTCACAATATTTCAGTTTCTATCTTAAATCCTTTAAAATCACAATATTGTATATTACTTTCTATAAACTGTTTAAAAAGTCTATTTTTACTTCCTGGTCTATATGTGAGAACTCTTCAAGGTAACTGGTTGACTGATCAGTGAGTTGGAGCAGGAAAGAGAACTAGGCACGAAGAGAAGGGGCGCAGGGAGAAGAACCTGCTGACTATTACAAAAGCATGGAAAATATAACTGGGTGAGTGGAGCATGGAAATCCATTTCTGAGTAGCTACAAACATGGTGTTCAAGAAACAACCATTAGTAATTCACTTCAAACTCAGCAGCATGGAAAATTGTAGACTGGACCAAAATAGAATTGCTCTGTTACCTCAACATTGCTGTCTACCACCACTCCTTAACTAATCTGGCACAGCTTAAGCAAGTTGCAAGGGAGAATGAGCAAATCTTGCTCTATCGCATTGTATAAAGCTAATAGAGACTTAACCAAAAGATCTACTGGCTGTAATAGCTGTGAGAGTTGGTTCAACTAAATACTGAGCTAAATAATGAATACTTTTGATCTGCTGACATTTTAGTTTTTGAATTTTTAGTTTTTCATGGTTTACAATTTTCCCTGTTTATTGGGCTCTACTGCGGAAAAAAAATGGAGCATGTGTTTCATAAATAAAAATTCTCAGTTAAATTGATGAAAATCCCTGGTTGGAATACTCATTTATGTGAACAAAGGTTTGGGGGCTGAATTCTTTTAGGAGACACTGTGAGTAACAGATTAAATTTAATACAGAAAAGAAACACTTTGGGAGAAAAAGTCAAATACATTATACATTAAATGGCAGAGACAGAGGGGCCTGAGTGTTGAAAGCAGCAGGACATTTTAATGGAGTGGTTATTAAAGCAGATATGATCCTGAGATTCAAATAAGGGATAAAGCTTTTAAAAAGATGAGATCATGTTGAAGTTGTATGAAATGCTTTAAGGTTACAACTAGAGAACTATGCCCTTTTCTGTTTACCCTACTAAGGATGCAAACCAAAAGTCAATCTAAAATTAATCTGGATGGCATTTCAAGGAAAACATTTTTCACCAATCTGAGGAAGGATTAGTGGATGCTGGGAGGGGGTGAAGATTGAGGTGAATGTGATTTCTTGCATCTCTCTTTCCATTTCACACCTTACCAATCTATCAATCTCACTCTCATCCTGCAAATCATCCTTCAATCACAAATGAGAAAATCTGCAGATGTTGGAGATCCAAGCAACACACAGCACATAGGAGGCTGCCTTCCTCCTTTCTTAAAGAGTGGAGTAACATTTGCAATTTTCCAGTCCTCTGGCATCATGCCAGAGTCCAATGATTTTTTGAAAGATCACTTCTAATGCCACTAACTCTTTCAGAACCCTAGGGTGCAATTCATCTGGTCCGGGTGACTTTAGGCCTTTTAGCTTTTTGAACACCTTCTCTCTTGTAATAGTAACTGCACCCATTTCTCTTCCTTCACACATACAACATTGGGCATACTGCCACAATGAAGAGTGGTGCAATATTTGATGCATGACGGATCCCGCTGGAAATGGCAGAAGTTACTGAGAAGTATGTGCCTGACTTGGAAGCTACTGGGGTGCTAGGTGAGGACAAGAGGGACCCCGTCCCTGATGGGGTGGCAGGTGGATGGGGTGAGGCCATGCGTGAAATGGAAGAGATGAGGTTGAGGGTAGTATTGATGATGGAGGGAGGGAAGCCCCTTTCTTTTAAGAAGGACATCTCCTTAGCTCTGGAATGAAAAGATCATCCTGAGAGCAGATGCTCCCTCAATGCTGTCTTCTGCTCAATTAACCCACAACTCCCCAATCACCCCTTCCTATACCCGAATGACACCCTGATCCCTGGGTCCAATACAACCAAGTTAACCAAAGACCACTTCAACTCTCTCTCAACTAGCTCATTACCACTACGACCCCCACCCCAACTCATTTAAATGCTTTTCTTCATTTGCACCACAACGGTATAACACATAAAAGTAATGCTGATAGACAATTCAATAAAAAACAACACTTCACATTTTATGTATTTATGAATTTAGTTGCAATAAACCCACAACCTTGTCGCCTTTGACACCAATAGATTCCTGGCCAAGAAGTTCAGATTCACTGGGACAGGAGTTTGATTAAGTACATTAATATCTTGTTTACATTATTTCTTCTTGACGCAAGTATGAGCAAAACTACTCAGGTGGATTTGGATTGAAATTTATAAAATCTGATTTGAAATAGATAGGTAAAATAAATAAGGAGAGAAAAATCAAAAACACATTTACTGTATGAGATGTCATTTTTTTTTTTTAGAATATATACAAAGTTCTTGTAAGCCAAATAACCATAATGCACATACCTCTCCGGGACAAATTCCAACGAGCTGCTGAATATTCAGAAACGTGACTGGCCCCGTTTGGGTCCATCATTAAGGAATTCATGACCAAGACCATTCCCACACTTTCCACAAGAAACCTGAAGTAACACATTATAGTAACAATCTATTCAAGCATCTTTGCAAAGTGCACCGAGCCATTTCCTAGACTTACAAGATGATAGTGAGTTTGCCTAAAATGATGGATTTTCTTTCAGTGCTATTAAGCACAAAAGCATTGTTCATCGATCCATATATTTTAGTAAATTCCATGATAGTAGAAAACTTATTTCCATTCATTATTAAAAATGTATATTTCTAAATTACAAATTCTCTTTATGCCTGCAATCTTCTTCCCATTTTTGAAAATAATAGACAATTTGCAAATCAGATTAGAAACACAGGTGATCATATTTCTCATGTTGTGCTTAATGGTAAGCTCAGCTGGTTTATGTAATTTATCTGTTATTAAAATTGACAAAGTTAGTTGAGTTAAGCCAGTCTGCAGAATATTACACCACGACATTGAGTATTGGAATTATAATAAATGTCATTAAGTGTTTTGATAAGGTCTGCATGGTAGGATGCCATGGAAAGTTAGATCACATGGGATACAGGCAGAATTAGCTAAATGAATACAGAATTGGCGATGGTAGAAGGTTGTTTTTTTCAGACTGGAGGTCTATAACTAGTGGTGTTTCCCAGAGTGTGGTAGTAGGCCCTCTGTAGGCCATTTGTCATCTGTATCAAATATTTGAATGAGAATGTACAAGGCATGGTTAATAAGTTTGCAGGTGACACTAAAATAGGTGGTAAGATAGACAGAGAAGATGGTCGTCAGGATTTTCATTGGCTAGGTAAAGAGGTTGAAGATAGACAATTGGAGTTTAATTCAAGTAAGTGCATGGTGTGGTATTTTGAGGAGACAAATGAGGGCAGGAATTTCACAGTGAATGGTAGGGAACTGGGGAGTGCTGTAGAACAGAGAGACCTTGGGGTACAGGCACTTAGTAGCCATAAAGTGTCATTACAAGGAGACAGGGTGGTGAAGGTGGATTTAGGCACACTAGACTTTGACAGTCAAGACACTGGGTACAGAGAAGAAAACAAATCCAATTGTGCTTAGAGACAAAATCAGATGCACATCAGCTCTGGCAGGGTTTGTAGGCTATTACTTCCTACAAAGCAAAACCTAACATCAGGAATGGCCGTGATGCTTCACTCCCAGATGAGCGTCAACACCTTTTATGCATGCTTTGCAAGGGAAAATAAAACTACACCTTTGTGAATCCCCACAGCATCTGATGACCTGTGACCTCTGAGGGGGCCAACATCTCTCACACACACACACACCTTATTGTAATTTATAGTTTTTAAAATTATGTATTGCAATGTACTGCTGCCACAAAACAAAATAAATTCCCATCTTATGCCAGTGATATTAAAACAGATTCTGATGTTGGGATATTACATTGCATTGTACAAGCCGTTGGTGGGGCTCTATTTGGAATATCACGCTCAGTTTTGGTCACCCAGCCAAAAAGATGCCATTAAGCTGGAAACAGTGCACAAGATATTTATGTGTATGTTGCCAGGACAGGAGGGTCTGAGATATGGAGAGAGGTTAAGCAGTGACCTTTTCATTGGAGCATGGGAGAATGACGGGTGACCTTACAAGGTGTATAACATTATGAGGGGCATAAATATGTGCACAGTCTTTATACCAGGGTTTAGGAATCTAGAACTAGAGGACGTGGGCTGAAGAGGGGAAGAGACTGAATGGAACCCGAGAGGCAACTTTCACCTAGAGATCGGTCAGTATCTGGAATAAGCTGTCACAGGAAGTGGTTGATGCAGTTACATTAACACTTAAAAGGTACTTGGACAACTATATACCGCAGATTCCGGACTACAGAGCGCACCTGATTAAAAGCTGCACGCTCTAATTTTAGAAAGAAAATCAATTTTGTACTTGTATAGGCCGTCCCGGATTTTAAGCCGCAGGTGTCCCACGTTGTAATATGAGATATTTACACAGAAAGATATTACACGTGAGGATTTTTTAACTTTTAATTAAATCCGTATGGTAACATAAACAAATATATATTGCAAATGCTTTTTTTCGAACAGTGCCTGTAACACAGCTACTTTTAAATATACATACGTATCGGTAACACACAAATTACGTTGCATATACTTTTTTACTGAACAGTGCACGAACAACATTCCAATATCTCCTAACGACTGGTAAAAAAAATATATATACTGCAGCCTACCAGGAAAAGTTATTGATCGCCTTCTTCATCTTCCTCCTGCGCACTAAAACCATCAAAGTCCTCTTCTTCAGTGTCCGAATTGAATAAAACCTCAGGATCTCGTCATTCACTTCAGTCTCTTCGTTGTCGCTCTCGAGCGCACGCGGTCCTCTTCATCACGCAGCAGTCCAGCCTTTCGAAACCCGCTGGTGATGGTGGATGTTGTGACACGGCTCCACGCATTTAGGATCCACTGGCAGACTTGAGTTAAAGATGCTCTTCGCATGCGTCCTGTTTTGGTAAAGGATTTCTCGCCGCTCGTCATCCAAGCCTCCCACTCAACGCGCAGCGCCACTTTAAATGCCAGGTTCACGCTGATGTCCAGTAGCTGCAAATACTTCATGGTGACCCCAGGAATCACAGCTGGAATTGAGTTTGTACTCTTGATGGTAGCTTTCACTGAACTTTCATTGTCAGCCGCTTAAAAAATCACCATCGGTGGAAGCTTTAGTCCGGATGCTGTGCAGCTCAGAACACAAGTAAAATGCGTTCTCTCATGGCCACTTGTTTTCAGTGTGATGGACGAGTCACCTTTTTTATTAACAGTCCGAGTGAGAGGCAGGTCAAACGTCAAAGGTACTTCATCCATATTTATGATATCATCTGGCCCGATGGAATTCTCCGCTATCTTTGTTTGAGTGAATGTGCGGAAGTTAGCAAGCTTTTCCTCGTGGTCGGGAGGGAGCTGCTGTCACAGAGTCGTGCGTACCCTGACGGACAGGCCTTTTCGTCTCATAAATCTGAAACACCACGATGGCCCACCTCTAAAATCTTCGATTTTCATTTTGGTGGCGATTGCTTTAGCCTTCAGTCTGATCTGCACGGTGGAAACACCGCGGCTGCCTGCTCTCTATGTGTTAACCCAGTCTTCAAGAAAGTTTTCAAGTTCAGGCCATCTGCTATGATTACCTCTGAAAGCTTTTGTCGTCTTTTTGCATTGACTCAGTTCTTCACGCTGACGTCTCCACCGTCTCAACATCGATTCATTTATGCCAAGATTATGTGCAGCAGCTCGATTTCCTTCTTCAACCGCCAGATTGATCGCCTTTAACTTAAAAGCTGCATCATATGCTTTTCTTCGAGTGTTTTCCATGTTGATGAGGGTGAGTACAAATGACTGATTTACAATAATTTAATTGTGAAAGTGCGCTTGATTTATCGTACAATTTCATTGGACCTCTGTGAACTACTCATCAATTTTATTGGTCTACTGTTACGAGGCAAAATGTTTTTGGCGGCATGAAAAAAAACATGCATTAGCCGCACCGTAGCATAGGCCGCAGTGTTCAAAGCGTGGGAAAAAAGTAGCGGCTTATAGTCCGGAATTTACAGTAATTAGGAAAAGGTTAGCAGGCTATGTGCCAAATATGAACATACAAGGCTAGCGAAGATGGGAATCTTGGTTGGCATGACCAGTTAGGACGAAGGGCCGGGTTTCTGTGCTGTATGACTACATACTGAACTGAACAAGATGTCCATTTAAAAAGGTTATTTTAAGAGTGCTGTAGAGCAACAGTACACTGCCAAAATAATATAAAATAATAATAGATAGCATAAAACAGTACATTATTGCCAAAATAATATAAAATAATAAGATAGCATAAAACTGTTCCAAATTTTCCATTTAATGTCACATTGATACTCTACCTTAAGTGCATTATGGCCATCCTTTCTTTTGGACACGCTGTCTGGATGAATGGTTTCAGTAAAAGCAGGCCATGGTGAGGAGTGCTCATATTTGGCATGGCTTGAAAACAATTCATGTCCACACTTTGAACAGATGTATATACCTGATTAAGATAAAATAAATGTTGAAAGAAGCCATCACTCACCAAACTGTAAATGAGCAACGAACATACAACAGTACTTTTAATTTAGTTTTTGATTGCAGTGGTTCCCATTAACTCAATTTTCCAAAACTTTTTGCTTAGAACTGGATTGAAGAGTCACATTTTTTGCATTTATTTGATTCCATTTCTATCAATAATAATACATCCTAAAATAAATTCATGGATATTTTGGAAGTTCTTCAATTTCCTTGCTAGGCTCCCTGAACATACTACATACCAACACACAGAGGAATTTGGACTTCAAGAGTGGCTTCCACCAGGATCCAAAGCGTTGCTACAGGTCCCCCTCAAGTTCAGGTGTAACCCATCCTCTTTGTACAGGCTGTACCTTCCCCAAAAGAGATCCATTGATCTATAAATCTGAAGCCCTGCAACAGTTCTTCAGTCACGCATTCACCTGCCAAATCATTCTATTCTTAATCTCAATGGCATGTGGAACAGGTGGCTCCTGATTTTCAGCTTTCTACCTAGTTCCCTAAAATCTCTATTCAGGACCTCAGCTTTTCTAACCATGTCATTGGTGCCAATATGTATCAGGACTTCTGGCTGCTCACCCTCTGCCCTTAGAATGCTGTGGACTCGATCCAAGACCTCCCTGACCCTGGCACCTAGGAGGCTACATACTATCTTGGTGTCTACTGCACCACAGAATCTCATCTCTATTCCTCTGACTATGGAATCTCCTATCAAATACTGCAGTCTTCTTTACCTCTCTTCTCTTCAGATCCATGGCACCAGACTCAGTGCCAGGGACCCAGTCACTGTGGTTTCCCCGTTAAGTCATTCCCCTCAACAGTATCTAAAGTGGTATAATTATTACTGAGGGGAATGGTCTTGGGGTACTCTGCACTGGCTGTGCATTTCCCTTACTTCTTCTGACAGTCACACAGTTAATTACCTTTCTCCTGCAACCTAGGGGTGACTACCTCCCTGTAGCTCCTGTCTATCACCTCCTCATTCTCCCGTATGAGTAGTTTGTGTGCCTCCATGGTACAGATCCGTGTGACACCACTACAGTGGGAATATACCGTATGTTTCCCATGTTAATTGGTAGACACTGGTGTGCAGCTCCCATGATCACCCTTGGATCCCTGTTGACTTCAGAAGGAGTAGCAGACCACACAACCCCATCTACATTGGTGGTTCTCAGGTGGAATAGGTCAAGAGCTTTAAGTTCCTTGGGGTGAATATCACAAATGACCTGACTTGGTCTAACCAAGGCCCACCAGCACCTTTACTTCCTGAGAAAGCTGAAGAAATTTGGCCCGTCCCCTAAAACCCTCAC